>NW_026535161.1:0-10674 GCF_026225885.1 Hylaeus anthracinus
TACCAGCGATTCTTAACCCTCGCGTTTTTTTGTTACGATACGTGGATGATCTAGAAAAGAGGTGTATTTTCTGCTCACTTGAGGGAGTACTTTCTTTTTTGGACCAGTTTCGAGACAATTTTCATGATTTTTTTAGAGCTAAAGTACTTGGCGTAATCTTTTAAAATTTTGTAAGTTTATTTATACATGCGTGTACTAGATTCTGGTAAATTTAGAATTGCTCTGGTCAATTTGTTTACAAGTTACGAATAACATTCCACGTCGCGTCGAAAGAAAATCGTTAAAATTGCGCCTCTTTACACTGAAATCGTGCCTTAAGTGGTTCGAAAAGAATAGTAATTTTCACGATATCAAAAATATCCCATTACACAATTACTTCTCCTTCTCGGTATTTCTTGTCGAATGTTTGCAGTTGTGTGATCATAGCCAAGTCTTATCTCTTCTACTTCCTTGATAGCGAATCGTTTGATTTGTTTACGGAATTGCAACGAACACTCGAGATATTCTACAATAGCGTCGTCGTCCTTATCAGACACGGGCGTATCATCGCGTCTAGAGGTTCTAGAGAGGCAGATTGTAAAAGTTTCGACTCCATCTTTAGTCTCCCTCCCAAGCTCGAAACAAATTCGATAACCGAGAAATACGGTCCGATGCAGGGTACATTCGATCAGAGAAACGAAGACACGCGCGAAGTTTTCTCGTATCCGTGCCAGTCCATTTATATTCGAGTGATGTACCCAACGGTGGCTTCCTCGAGAACTCCAGCGTCCAGCAACGTCTGGCCACGACGACAACACCGATAACCATCGGGACAACTCTCTCAGTCTCTGTCGTTCCTCGCGAGTACGGGTACGGCGGCGTTACTTCCCCGTCGAAACGTTCCACGGTTCTGTCCCGTTCCCTTTCGAACGTAAGAATGTGTACAGCCACGAAATACCAAACGTTACGTTTGATATTCCATGCCGGAACGTGGTGCGCGCAACCATCTCGACGGGTATCGTTATCGCGAGGCGGTGAACCGCCTCGAATCGAAGCGCTGCGGATCTCTGTGGCTCATGCTCGCTCGCTCGCACGCTCGCGCATTACTTTCCCGACTTTACCCTTCTATTTCGAGGTTTATTTTCCCCGACGAGGTAAGCCGGGTAAGTCGTTCCAGCCGCGACAGATAAATATCGGTCCTACTCCGTTTTGCACGGGGACACTTCGATCGAAAAATGTCCCGTTCGACGGAATGATTTGAGGGAGGAAACGACGTTAGTAGTTATATTTTAGGCGCGTTTTAAAGTACATTTGGTAATTTTTTTCAATTCGTTGAATACTTAATATGAGGCTACAAATGTGCAGGCATCGAAACGTGCTAGGTATTATTATTGTAGCCAAAATATTATCCGATTATATTTATAAATTTTCCAACTCTGAAATTAGTAAATGTCGTTGATGTAATAACATATACCTATTGATTTTCGTTACAACGTACACAACGAGTATTACTTTCGGACATTGAATATCAATTATTGCACGCGTATGTCTGTTTGGCTGGTATTACATTTTATTTTAATGGAACATCCCCCGTTTGATGAAAATATCATCGATGTAATTATTTTCGGCTTCTATTAAAGCAGTGAAAATGCAATTTCCAATCGTTAACCTTTTGTTCCTTTCAAATATTGTAACACAATATTCTATGAGTCACTGTATTATATATTTTTACAGCCAGTTAAAATTTCGGATATGTTCATCTTCCGAGGAGCACAATTACGAGGAACGAAATTCAATTACCATTATCTCCCTTTTTCCTATCGTTAACAAATGTTTCAATGTAGTTTGTCCCAAGTTTCTAATGCAATTTTTGTGTAAGGGATGGGTAGTCATTTCATTCGTCAAAACTAGAGACTTCTTTCATTTCCACAATTTCAACTCATACAATCTCGTAAAATGTTCTCATTGGTATCCAAAGCAGGTAATGTACTGCGTAACTTAATATTTAAATCAGGTTTGTTTAAACGTTGATAAACATGATCCTCATATTCTTCTACGGTAAATGTTTAACCTAATACCTTTGACCTAATACATTCGTGCTTTGAGCGCCTAAATGAAAATTAAAACTTACCGGTGATTCTTACAAAACTAACGAGACATTAAACTGATATTTAGCACGCAAAAATTAATTCAGTCTGTTGCGATACACTCTCGACGAGCTATCGCGTTACATCTCCGCGAAAGAGCGCGTAAAGTTTACCTCTAACCGGCAATTACGTATTAACGATTTCGTAATGGTGGACAACAACGCATGCAACTTGCATACCGTTGAAACGCGAGATTATAGTAATTAAAACGCTGCCCGGTGCTTCACCCTTGAATCCTCATTTTCCGTTAAACGTTGGACGACTTGTAATTCGCGCCATCAAAAGTGTATAAAAAGTTGGTTCGCGAGGGGGCTTCACCGAGATACGCGTCTCTCGTCGGGTTTCCTTTTTCATCGCCGCGGTAAAGCGTTGCCTCATCGTCGTCGCGTTTATCGATACCGCAATCTTCTCTCGAGTATCGTTGCATAATTCGCGGCGGTCCGCGAATATCATTATCGCGAAAGCTGAGAAGGCGAAGAATTTCAATGAAACGCAGCGCTAACCAGTGGCGCGTTTTACCTTCGCGGTCTTTCTGGAATTCGGGATATCTACTTCAAAAAGAAAGGTAGAGAACTTTTTTATAATACGATCTTATGCGAGGACGACGAGATAAAAAAGGAATGAGGAATAATAGTAGTAGTAATCCCTTTATTGATACCACAAATGTTAATTTAGCGGTGAGCCCTTTTTGGATCCCTGAGCAGATGTTGCTAACGACGAACTCATACACATGCTGATTACACGATCATCGGAAGTCTCGCCCCTCCCCCATTTGCATTATCCGTTTTTCAACGTCACGGTACTAAATGGTAATATTCCACCAGGGTCGTCCAAATAGTCGGTTACAGCTACCGAGATAAGCATCTTATTACTCGAAACGATTCATCCCGTTGCTGCAGAGCTATCAAAGAAGCGAAAAAATCGGCCGGCGCTACACGACGAAACGGGTACGCGCAAGATTACGACTCGGCAACGTTCGTATAATAATGATAATGAGCGTTTTCTTTTCCTTGGAGGCGTACTTGCAGCCTCACCCTGAAAATTCCTATCTCTCGACTCGATCTCCATGCGGTAACTCAACTCTCCGGTTTCCCTATGATCCGCCATCTGCTGCACGCGACGCACGAACACGATCGTTAAGGGGTTACGGCGCACTGACAATTTCAAAAATCCATTTTTTTCTGAAAGCAGATGTTGGAAGAAATCTTGGAACGATATTTAAACAAAATTTATCACAGAGTTACCTGGATAATTTTCGAAGGAATATAAAATCACGATACTCCATTTTTTATTTTATTTTACACATATCACTGTCATTCTCAGCTCTCGTTACATAAGCTCATCGAAAGCCAAACTCATGATCTCCACGTTTTGTAATTTTCATAATTTTATCAAAATTTCAAGAGGTGGCGTTGAATCAATATTTATAACATGCATTTCTCCTACCCCTTACTTTATGGAGTCGATCAGTTTGGTTTTCGAGAGTTTCATGCGTAATCACAACGACTGTGGAAAGTCATTCGGGGAAGGGAAAGTGAGTCCACTTAGAATTTTATTTACTCTGAACCGAAATAAAACGATCCACCTAATTTATAAACGAATTGACTGTTCATCCTGGTTTCTCTGCGAGAAGATTTCTCCTTGCTCGTTGCGATAAGACGTAACACCGTTTATCGTTCTAGTGTTATCTCAAAAGTCACTCGATCACCGCACTTCTGAGGGGTTTTGCTCGTTCACGACTGATTTACGAAACCCTCACAGCCCAGTGACTGACCAGGAAGTAAAAAAGCAACGAGAGGCACGATCGTTTTCGTCAGCAGCCACTGGGCGACGAGGCGTTCGACGACGCGCAAATGAACATGTCGCGGTGGATGTCGACCGACACGAGCATCGAATAACCTAACCGTTTGCACACGAACGTGAGTGCACGTTGCGTGGGCGTCGATACACCTTGCGAACGGTTTCGAGCAGCGAGGTACATCGAATGTATGTAAGGGTTCTGGCACACAGAACACTCTACCATTTTTTGACCACCTGCTATGTAAATCAAGAAATAATTGCTATTTAATCCAAATCTAAAAGGAAAATTGTAAACGCTGATATTTTTTAGCGAAAAAAATTAAAATATTTAATGCCTCTTCTTCTTTCGATTAATAAAATCTCAAATAGACTCGTCCATTCAGAATTGTATGGGTTGCAGAAGTTTACACATGATGTTGTGATTATGGTTTATTTTATATCCTATGGATTGAGTTGTGTTCTGTAATACCCATGAATTTCTCTTGTTTGTAAAAATACATAGTGCTAATTTACTAGAACTGTTTCTTAACAGGACAAACCAACAAGCGGCACAGGAGTACTCAGGATGTCTTGGATAAGTAGCTGATGTAGCTGTCCTCCCTCTCGTCCCTTTGGATTATGTGTTTGTGCGCAGTGATATTTCTAATGTATTCAGTGCCAAAAGTGAAATGGAATTCTATATATCGCAAAAAGTGTTTCAATAAGTGTGCAATAGTGTTATGCTTTCACGGATTACGCCTTTTTGGATTACCCCTTCTTGGATTACCCCTTCTTGGATTACCTCTTCTTGGATTACCTCTTCTTGGATTACCTCTTCTTGGATTACTTGATTTGGATTGCAGCTTTGGAGTGTGCGTCTTTATAGATTGCCTCGTTTCGGATTACTTCTACATTTTCTCAACAATTTTCTACGCAAGGAACCTTCCGGATTTTATTGAGTAAGTTATGCTTTCCATAAAATTGCAATATTTATCCGTACTTAATACAAATGTTCTCCATCCCCTGTCCATCGAGTGATTATATATTTATTTTGAATTGATTTCCATTATCTGTCAAATTATTGACGATGCAATTTAATTGATTTTTAGCAGGATAAATCCCCAAACGCCGCAGCTGTACACAGGATATCTTGGATAAGTAGCTGATGTAGCTGTCCTCCCTCTCGTCCCTTTGGATTATGTGTTTGTGCACAGTGATATTTCTAATGTATTCAGTGCCAAAAGTGATGTGCAATTTTATATATCGCAAAAAGTGTTTCAATAAGTGTGCCATAGTGTTATGTGTTCACGGATTACGCCTTTTTGGATTACCTATTTTGGATTACCTCTTCTTGGATTACCTCTTCTTGGATTACTTGATTTGGATTGCAGCTTTGGATTGCAGCTTTGGAGTGTGCGTCTTTATGGATTGCCTCGTTTCGGATTACTTCTACGTTTTCTCAACAATTTTCTACGTAAGGAACCTTCCGGAATTTATTGGGTAAGTTATGCTTTCCATAAAATTGCAATATTTATCCGTACTTAATACAAATGTTCTCCATCCCGTGTCCATCGAGTGATTACATATTTAATTTGAATTGATTTCCAATATCTGTCAAATTATTGACGATGCAATTTATCTGATTTTTAGCAGGATGAATTCCCAAACGCCGCAGCTGTACACAGGATATCTTGGATAAGTAGCTAGTGTTGCTGCCCCCACCCTAGTCCCTTTGGATTATGTGTTTGTGCGCAGTGATATTTCTAATGTATTCAGTGCCAAAAGTGATACGGAATTCTATATATCGCAAAAAGCGTTTCAATAAGTGTGCAATAGTGTTATGCTTTCACGGATTACGCCTTTTTGGATTACCCCTTCTTGGATTACCTCTTCTTGGATTACCTCTTCTTGGATTACTTGATTTGGATTGCAGCTTTGGAGTGTGCGTCTTTATGGATTGCCTCGTTTCGGATTACTTCTACATTTTCTCAACAATTTTCTACGCAAGGAGCCTTCAGAGATTTAATGTCATCCGAGGAATACGAGAAAGGAGTACACATTGGCTAAGTTGTCCTCGCTATAAAATTGCAAGATTTACACTTATTTTTCATCTCGCGTTCTTTGAGTCACATTTTTAAATTTTAATAGTACGTACATTTGAATTTTATGGACTCACTTTCTTTCACTTCTTTTGGCTTTGACCTTACATTTTTTCCAACGATTTCTACCATACCCGTTGCGATGAATCGTAACACTGTTTGAGAGCCTTGATCCTGTGGCAAGGCACCGCCGAAAGCTGGGATAGCGAAACGCCAATGCAAACGCTCGTGTGCCACGGTCCTAATAGAGGTCCACGTGGCGCTGCAGACAGCCCAGCCGCGAACGCACGTGTTCCTCGGCACGTTGTCGACGACGGTAGACACGCGTACACCTTGTAAACCCGGCCGGCGTCGACCCAACAGAAACAATTAAGCTTAATTAATAACTGCTAATCCATGCGCCCGAGCGTGCCCACCCCCGCCGCCGTTGGCGACGTCCACGTAACGGATCGCAAAGCCAGCTCGTTTCACAACACGTGGCCGCGTATGTACGCGATCGACAAGCCTGCATGCAATCTCGTTAATTACCACGTCGATTCGTCGTTGCGTGCCTATCGACTCTCGCCACGTAAGAGCCGCTTCCGATACGATCTCGCCGCTTCGTTGCTCCGTTGTAACCGCCGCCTCGGTTCTCGTTGCGTAAGAAGAGACGACTTTCAGAGAGTGGATTCGCGGTAAAAGCAGTTGCGGTCGCCGAAGAAATTAGTGTCGTTTGTGGTCGAACGAGTCGGTGGCTACCGGGCTGCTCGAGAGTGAAATTAGCGAGGCGAGGTTTTACGGTATCCTTCTTGTTGATTCTTTTACGGTTCTGCGAGTAGCGGGAGCGGGACGAACGTGTCCCAGGCGGGTTGAGTGCTTTAAGACGCAGTAGCTAATGAATCAAATTAACTGGACGGTTTTAGGTACCGGTAGATACTGTAGCAATGTAGATTCGACAACGTGAGTACTTTTAGATTGGTGGGAAGATAGTTTTTCGAGGCATAGTTTTGTCGGTAGGTTCTTCTTTTATTGTTCTTTGCAAGCTTCGGTGGTTAAATGTTTATAGGCTGATAGAGGTTTATTATGATAGTCTCCAGTTGGATAAAAAGAGCTGTATACCAAGTTCCATCCAAATCCAGTCATTTTTTGTATTTTGTCCCGCCATTTTGAATTTCTAAATTCTGAGTTTAGATTTGGAATCAACGACCGCAAAAATTTCGATGTACCATATACATATATCTGATTCAGTCCCGTTACCAATATACATCGGTTGTACTTCCTATGAACATAAACATTTGTTTCGATATATTTTTTATAGCGCGTCTGACGAACGAATTTCCGCGTTCGTAATTGATAAGGATATTATGATCGTTACAATAATTGTTATACTCGGCATTATCATCCATTTCCAGCATTCCAACATGCAATTAGCACGCCGCGAAAATACGAGCAATTACCACGTAATGAAACTCGATTAATTATCATGTTTCTTCGCGTATAAAGCCGACGAGGATTCGCGAATCGCAGATAACCGCCGCCACATTATCTGTGAGTCCTTTTACGCTGCGCTATGCCTGAGGGAATTGTTAACACGTTTCGCGTGTAACGTTATGTCTACGCGTGGTATCGTTGGAGAATCGTATCGAATTCGACAAAAATTTTCATAACAATCAGCACAACGAAACGTTAACGTGTGAGACCTGGTGTCCGCGAAACAGCAACGCGTGTCGCATTTTCTTGATCGACCTCGTGACTCTTGTTTCGTCTGTGGTCTCGTCTTGCGATTGACGAATCTAGCAACCTTCGAATTCACTTGCACGTGGTAATCGGTTTTGGAATGATACGCAAGCGTCGAATGAAATCGGAGTCTCTTTAGTAGCGACGGGATCAAGTTTAATATATGAATTATGAATTAAGTCAAATTATATGGTTCATTTCATCGGTTTCGAATCCTGGGACAAGTATCTCTAGAATTCAAATATTTTCTAGTAAGTACTACTAACGACGAAGCACACTGAAGTATTAATATTCGACTGTTATGAAACTTCGTACAGTTTGCAAAGTAACTGAAAATACTTGACCCGTACTTTTGTTATCTACCATGATCCACGTTATTTTTCCATTCGTGTACATTCCAGTCCAGTTATAGATATCTAGCAGACTGTTAATACAGTCAAATTCGTTGTTAAAAATGGGGACAAAATTTATGGCTGTATGTTTTACTGATCCAATGAGCTCGCTAAGGTAACGTGAGACTTCGCTTATCGACAGATATTTGCTTGGATTGATAATTAGCTTCAAACGTTGTTTATTCGCCACGTTGTTTGTAAAGTAATGACGGATAATAATACAGCCAGCGACGGTAACTGTGTAGCTTTGAATTATGTCTTGTTTGGCATCAGCTGTTGCGCCATACTACGGTAGACAATGAAAAGATTAATTAGTATCATAAACGGTGCATTCTTATTTCGTGGAAAATTCTAATCAACCTTTTCAATTAAATATCGCGGTGTTCGAGTCTAAACTTCTCCGTATACCAATGCTGTCTGGCTTGTACAATTACTTCTATGCTTAGAAGTTTCGTAATGGGTTTCTTGTGCTTGATTGATTTGCATCGACGTTACGAAACCTTTTCGCAAGTGGCAGGGGGTAATAGAACTGGCAACGATTTAGAGTTTGAATGACTTCTGGAAGAATTGGTTTCTTGTTAAGGGTTCTGCAGTAGAAGTGAAAGCAGTACGAGACCGTGATTAGGATTTAGCGTTTTGGATCGTGAGTCAGGGCTTGTAGAATTTGCATGACGCGGTGGAAGATTGAATTCGATTAGAAAGGCGAACTCGGTACAAAAGTTTCATTTTTTATTGCAGTATCTATCTATACAACAGAGAAACAGAGAAAACGTTCGATACAGAAATTACGTACACTACTAGTATCAAAAATCTATGCTCTTAAATTCAATCCCTTCCAAATTGAACACTCTCCCTAAATAGATCGGTAGGTGAAGTGTTAAGGGAACGAATACCCTAGTGGCCACCATCAGCGCTGGCAAAAAGACGACCAGATTTGAGCATCGCTGTCGAACATTTGATTACGTCAGTTAAGCGGCCGCGGCTCAATTCCGGCTACAAGTCGACCAACCCCCTTTCCGAAACTACCCGGACACCTCATCCCCAGTTTGT
The DNA here is from genome assembly GCF_026225885.1 of Hylaeus anthracinus. Taxonomy (NCBI): domain Eukaryota; kingdom Metazoa; phylum Arthropoda; class Insecta; order Hymenoptera; family Colletidae; genus Hylaeus; species Hylaeus anthracinus. The sequence goes on from NW_026535161.1 coordinate 9,163, forward strand.
CTGTGGCCGTCTCTATTTCCTCCCTGCCACTAGATTCTCCCCGTCGTCCGCCTCGTTTCTCTGGCAGCGTGCAAAGCCGACGCGCGACGGCCCCCCTTCGAGCTTTCGTCGTTGTTTGCAACCACTGTCGCTTCCCTCGAATCCAACGTTCACGCACGCCCCCGCGTGTGTACCCGTACTCGTTCACATATGCACACATGTGCGCGCATGTGGTGGTTCGTATCGGGGGGCCGCTCGGTCTCCAGCAGCGCGCCTACCTCGAAGCCTGGGTTCGAGGCACTAAACGTAATTAAACGGATAGTTTCCGCATTAGCCGCGATTGGATAATCATTCATCGATTATCTCGGCTATGCGGGGTGACAGACAATACGTGCTCGCTCTCGCACACGAACGAACGTCGCGAACGCGCACGCCGGCGTTGATTCGCCCACAGTGGCCGCACTGAGGGCGTCCAAGATGAAATGGAATCCGAAAGTCCCACGTTACGTACGCGTGGGCTTAACCCTTTGCACTCCGATCGATTCTGTAATGCCATCTGCCAGAAACTCCAAGTCGTTTTCGAAAGAACGTTGACTCCAATTGAGGAGTTTTATTTTTTTTGGTAAAAAAAATGTACGAGTAGTTATAATTCAACTTTTATTTAACAAGCATTGACTTCCATGGTAGAAAATAAATCTGGATGTTATTCCTGAATTTTATTTTTACGAAATGTGAATTTCTCTTGTTTGTTAAAATTAGTGTTGATGTAATCCAATTGTTTTTTTACAGGGCAAACCAACTAACGGAGCGAGAGTACTCAGGCTTGGATACGTAGCTGCTGTAGCTGCCCCACTCTGGTCCCTTTGGATTACGTGTAGTGTGTACGCAACGGATTACTTGTACATTTTCTCAACAATTTTCTACGCAAGGAACCTTCCGGAATTTATTGGGTAAATTATGCTTTCCATAAAATTGCAATATTTATCCACACTTAATACAAATGTTCTCCATCACGAGTCCATCGAGTGATTATATATATTTAATTTGAATTGATTTTCATTATCTGTCCAATTATTGACGATGCAATTTAATTGATTTTTAGCAGGATGAATCCCCAAACGCCGCAGCTGTACACAGGATGTCTTGGATAAGTAGCTGATGTAGCTGTCCTCCCTCTCGTCCCTTTGGATTATGTGTTTGTGCGCAGTGATATTTCTAATGTATTCAGTGCCAAAAGTGATACGGAATTCTATATATCGCAAAAAGCGTTTCAATAAGTGTGCAATAGTGTTATGCTTTCACGGATTACGCCTTTTTGGATTACCTATTTTGGATTACCCTTTCTTGGATTACCTCTTCTTGGATTACCTCTTCTTGGATTACCTCTTCTTGGATTACTTGATTTGGATTGCAGGTTAGGAGTGTGCGTCTTTATGGATTGCCTCGTTTCGGATTACTTCTACATTTTCTCAACAATTTTCTACGCAAGGAACCTTCCGGAATTTATTGGGTAAGTTATGCTTTCCATAAAAT
>NW_026535162.1:0-4239 GCF_026225885.1 Hylaeus anthracinus
CGAACAAGATGGAGGAAAATATCTCGAGACACATTACGCTCCTCGGTCTACGTAATCGCGGCGCGCGCCCTCCCTGATGGTAGGACAAGGCCTGAGAGGGTGTCCTCTTAAAACATCCCTTTCAGAACCCCCCTTAGAGAGTCTTGGGACGGTGTGAAAGCCACTGTCGTGAAACCGCACACTTAATTTGCCTTGCAAAATTCAGCCCCCCTTTTTTCTGCTCGTCTTCCACGAGTTCCTCTTCTTCGTCGCTCTCGTGGCAAACGTCGCGCTACCCCAGTGGTTCTTAACCTTTTTACGTTCAGTTTAGAACCGTGATGGGGGAAATAAATGGCCGCGCAAGTTTAATATATTGGGTTAGGATTTTATTAGGTATTTTATATTAAATTTTTGGTTTAGTACATTTCTCCTTTGGACATTTTAAATTGAATACTTTCGACATTTTGTAGCTGACGTATGAACGGTTACAGAGTTCGATCTATCTTTTTACGTGCGTGTTAGTGAAATTTTACGAAAATCGATTTGCAAATTATGTAAAAGTAAGTTGGGAAACATGCAAGGCGAGATGACTTTCATACTTTAACCCTTTTATAATCAAGTTTAATAATACCATAAAAGACGCGTTTCCAAAATTAGACTATTTTATGCAATACGATTCCTGTTCGCACATTTTGCAACAAGATGGCGCAGAGTACAAAGGGTTAACTCGCAAATAGCAAGTTATACAATTAGAGAAATTCCATAAAATCGCATCGTAATTTCGCATCTCAGACTAAGCACTCCGTTCATCCCAGTCATGTTCCATCGAAGATTAACGAACAAAGAAAAAATACCACGCCTATTTTAATATTTTCAATATGCATATTTTCAATATGCATAGAATGATAACATTCCAATAGACCTCCGACTAAACATTATCAGCACAGTATTGGCAGTTTCGCGACACGCTGGTTAAGAATCACTGCGCTACTCGAAAAGAACTCCAGGGCTTAGAGGGGTGGAGGGAGTGGAGGAACGAAAGAACCGCTTCCTCGTTGTGAAGAGGAACGACGGAGGGCGACGGGGTAAGCGCGAGCAGAAGGTAACGAAGAAAGAAGGGAAAGGCACGGTCGGCGGTAGAAAAGTATGCTTAAAATATTAACGCTGGAGGCGGTCGGGATAGCGCGGGGGCGCAGCGTTCTTTGTTCCACGACGATGGAGGGCCCCGCGAGAAGGAGGAAGGAGACCAGCAGCGTGAAAGAGGGGCGCGCAAACACCCCCGCAGCAGTGACGTTCAGGTCTGTTGGCAAACCAACCGACCCCTTCGTCCCGCACAAGCTCGAACCCCTCTCCGCCCCTTTACCCCCGTGACGCCTACGTCGAGCCTCGACGTCGCGCAAAATAATATATGAAATATGCGCCGCGTCGAGTTTTCCGCCCGCGCGACCGAAACTTTCTTCCCTCCGCGCGGGGTGTGAAGCCGAGGCTCGAGTGGCGAACTACCGTTGGAGGGAAACACGAGGGACGCTAATGAAAAACCTTGAATTTTCCATGAAGGAATTACGGCTCTCTGTGCCGTACACACTCTTCTTCGGCCGTCCTCCGCCGCCGCTGTATGTCGTGAAGCCCCAACCCCCGACTCTGCGCTCCGCGCTTTTCCACGCTGTACTGCAGCTAGCGGATTATTTTCAGTCGCCGTTTCTCCACGCTTTCGTCCTCCACATCCACCCCCTTCCCCTCCTGCCGGACGGGTAGCTCGGATAGTTACGAACAAATTAGGATTCTCGACTAACCCTCAACCCCGTCGCCCAACCTCTTTGGTTTCCGATGACTCCACACCACGACGAGCGGTGAATTTCAATCGAGCCGACTGCACCGCCGGTCTTATCGAGATTACGACTCGATTTTCATGGCGAAAGCGCTCCGCGTGTTACCCGAGTCGAAATTCTCGCCTTCCTGTTAGTCCTCGCAACCTGGATTCTATTGTTTGGTTCCGTACACCGACGAGATATCGTTACCGCGCAGTGACCTCCTCGACCTCGTCATTGAATTTAATTCCGGGCTGCTGTGCGGCTTCCGTGGAACGTCAACCTAATCGTTACATACCTAAACACGCGCGATGCCGCGTAACTGTTCGATAAGCGGTTTCGGATGCTTTTTGTGTTGAAAATCGTATTAGTTCAGTTGTTATGGAATATGGGTTCACGCAAGTTTTAGTTAAGGAGTCTTCTTTTTATATTTATAATAACATAGTCGTTGGAGTAGAATATTTTCAAATATTCGTCAAAAGTTCAAAATGGAGAGCGTTTTAATTGGTGTTGTATAGCGTTTCTAAAAATTCTCATTAGCAGGAGTCGAACTCTATTCTTCATTTACACACGTTGACGATTCGGAGCCTTCTGCACCGTGAGAATTTTGGAGAATGGTGTAAATAATTCATACCGAAACAGAAAGACAAAAAATATTTGTTATTCAAACCACGGAAAACCCACGGTCCGAGCAAGGAACTCGAATGTCTCGTTCGTGCGTCACCCGTCGTCAGTGTGCTCGCATCTGCAGTCGTATGCCTCCTCAAGCCAGATCACGAAGCTTTTCTTCCGATCGAGAATAACATATCAGTAAACACTCAAACTCTCCACCCCCTTGAAAAAGGATATCGCATCAGCCGGCACGATGCATGCGCGCCTCCACAAACAGTATCGTATACCACCGAGTTGTACCGCCGGCTTCCCCGGTTGTGCGCGTCGAATCGAATATTGCAGGCGGAACCTTTTCTTGAAAAACCGATACAAGCCGTCCCGAACGATTCCCCCATCCCCTTGCCGTGCCACGGTGCTCCAATCGGCAAAGACAGGAAGCTTGTACATACCAGGGTGGTCCACAGGACCGGGAAGGATCTCGTATCCCGACGGGTGAACCAGAAAGGAGGAGAAACCCTCAGGGGAAAGCAAGAGCGGGAGGGAACGTCGCGAAACGAAAATAAAGAAAGAAGGGTCTCAGCCTCGATAAACATTGGGTGTATTCGAATCTTCGTCGTGGGCTGTTTGCGCGAAAACACCACTGGCACATGGTTCATACATCCGTGAGCGCAGTGGCGCAGCCAGGAATGGTAAGGGAGCAAAAGTGCATCTCTACGAATATTTGCTTTTTAATTGTGGTAGAATGTCTTTACGAGCATATTTATTATTACACGTTTGAGCAATATTTCTGGATCCCTTTGCTACAAACATTAGAGTAACTAGATTTTAAGTTATTGTATTGCTTTATACCACAATTTAATACCACATACGCTCACGTTTAAACAACTGACAATGAGAAGATCTCTCTCAAACTTCAAATCCAAGTCTTGCACTCTCGCATCAATGTCCCATTTGATACCCGATAAAATCAACCCCCGAATAACGACAGTTATCTCCTGCTCGTTTCTCAGTTTCCCCTCCATACATTTGTCATTTCTCAAAATACAAAAAACTCTCCCAAACAAATCTGAAAGAGAATGAAATTCCACACAAAAAAGCTGAATAAACTTTTCCTCCATCTCCTCTAATAAACTCGTTTCGAGCGTGGAAAAGTATTTCGGCGCACACGTCTCTCGATCTTTGGTTGCTGGATACTTGGGTGCGCCATTGGCACCGACGCGAGCGCACACACGTGCGGTTTACGTGCTTGCAGACCACCACAGAGAGTGACGCGCTCGCAGAGACGCGGACACTCGGGGCACAGCACGAAATATTTGAGTTGCTTGACAAACACGTAAATGTAAACGCCGCGTTTACATTTCCGTTTACTTTTCGCCCGTCCCTCCGCGGCTGTGCGCCCCTGCTCTCCGTCTGCTAGCTCGACGACGAGCCCTGGGGCAGCGACGAAGGAACCTCGACGTCGCTAGAGGAGGAGAACCGTCGACGGAGACGTAGGTGGCGGTCGTACGAAAGGAAGAAGAGGTAACGACGATGCAGGGGGTAGAGGCAGGCGGAGATGGCGGTCGACGCCGCCGGCGGGGAACTCGAGTCGACTAACCGTCAGGTAAATATTGACCGAGCGGGATATTGCTCCCGACGCTTGTTTGTTTATTTCAATACCCGTGACCGATGGGCTCGATACGGGGTTGGTGTATATACAGGGAGGGAGGAGACGCGATACACGCACACGGGACGTATTCAGGGAACGAATAGTAGTGCTCGGTGCGCGCGCGCGCGCGCGTGTATGTGTGTGTTCGTGTATACCAGCGATTCTTAACCCTCGCGTTTTTTTGTTACGATA
>NW_026535163.1:0-4239 GCF_026225885.1 Hylaeus anthracinus
CGAACAAGATGGAGGAAAATATCTCGAGACACATTACGCTCCTCGGTATACGTAATCGCGGCGCGCGCCCTCCCTGATGGTAGGACAAGGCCTGAGAGGGTGTCCTCTTAAAACATCCCTTTCAGAACCCCCCTTAGAGAGTCTTGGGACGGTGTGAAAGCCACTGTCGTGAAACCGCACACTTAATTTGCCTTGCAAAATTCAGCCCCCCTTTTTTCTGCTCGTCTTCCACGAGTTCCTCTTCTTCGTCGCTCTCGTGGCAAACGTCGCGCTACCCCAGTGGTTCTTAACCTTTTTACGTTCAGTTTAGAACCGTGATGGGGGAAATAAATGGCCGCGCAAGTTTAATATATTGGGTTAGGATTTTATTAGGTATTTTATATTAAATTTTTGGTTTAGTACATTTCTCCTTTGGACATTTTAAATTGAATACTTTCGACATTTTGTAGCTGACGTATGAACGGTTACAGAGTTCGATCTATCTTTTTACGTGCGTGTTAGTGAAATTTTACGAAAATCGATTTGCAAATTATGTAAAAGTAAGTTGGGAAACATGCAAGGCGAGATGACTTTCATACTTTAACCCTTTTATAATCAAGTTTAATAATACCATAAAAGACGCGTTTCCAAAATTAGACTATTTTATGCAATACGATTCCTGTTCGCACATTTTGCAACAAGATGGCGCAGAGTACAAAGGGTTAACTCGCAAATAGCAAGTTATACAATTAGAGAAATTCCATAAAATCGCATCGTAATTTCGCATCTCAGACTAAGCACTCCGTTCATCCCAGTCATGTTCCATCGAAGATTAACGAACAAAGAAAAAATACCACGCCTATTTTAATATTTTCAATATGCATATTTTCAATATGCATAGAATGATAACATTCCAATAGACCTCCGACTAAACATTATCAGCACAGTATTGGCAGTTTCGCGACACGCTGGTTAAGAATCACTGCGCTACTCGAAAAGAACTCCAGGGCTTAGAGGGGTGGAGGGAGTGGAGGAACGAAAGAACCGCTTCCTCGTTGTGAAGAGGAACGACGGAGGGCGACGGGGTAAGCGCGAGCAGAAGGTAACGAAGAAAGAAGGGAAAGGCACGGTCGGCGGTAGAAAAGTATGCTTAAAATATTAACGCTGGAGGCGGTCGGGATAGCGCGGGGGCGCAGCGTTCTTTGTTCCACGACGATGGAGGGCCCCGCGAGAAGGAGGAAGGAGACCAGCAGCGTGAAAGAGGGGCGCGCAAACACCCCCGCAGCAGTGACGTTCAGGTCTGTTGGCAAACCAACCGACCCCTTCGTCCCGCACAAGCTCGAACCCCTCTCCGCCCCTTTACCCCCGTGACGCCTACGTCGAGCCTCGACGTCGCGCAAAATAATATATGAAATATGCGCCGCGTCGAGTTTTCCGCCCGCGCGACCGAAACTTTCTTCCCTCCGCGCGGGGTGTGAAGCCGAGGCTCGAGTGGCGAACTACCGTTGGAGGGAAACACGAGGGACGCTAATGAAAAACCTTGAATTTTCCATGAAGGAATTACGGCTCTCTGTGCCGTACACACTCTTCTTCGGCCGTCCTCCGCCGCCGCTGTATGTCGTGAAGCCCCAACCCCCGACTCTGCGCTCCGCGCTTTTCCACGCTGTACTGCAGCTAGCGGATTATTTTCAGTCGCCGTTTCTCCACGCTTTCGTCCTCCACATCCACCCCCTTCCCCTCCTGCCGGACGGGTAGCTCGGATAGTTACGAACAAATTAGGATTCTCGACTAACCCTCAACCCCGTCGCCCAACCTCTTTGGTTTCCGATGACTCCACACCACGACGAGCGGTGAATTTCAATCGAGCCGACTGCACCGCCGGTCTTATCGAGATTACGACTCGATTTTCATGGCGAAAGCGCTCCGCGTGTTACCCGAGTCGAAATTCTCGCCTTCCTGTTAGTCCTCGCAACCTGGATTCTATTGTTTGGTTCCGTACACCGACGAGATATCGTTACCGCGCAGTGACCTCCTCGACCTCGTCATTGAATTTAATTCCGGGCTGCTGTGCGGCTTCCGTGGAACGTCAACCTAATCGTTACATACCTAAACACGCGCGATGCCGCGTAACTGTTCGATAAGCGGTTTCGGATGCTTTTTGTGTTGAAAATCGTATTAGTTCAGTTGTTATGGAATATGGGTTCACGCAAGTTTTAGTTAAGGAGTCTTCTTTTTATATTTATAATAACATAGTCGTTGGAGTAGAATATTTTCAAATATTCGTCAAAAGTTCAAAATGGAGAGCGTTTTAATTGGTGTTGTATAGCGTTTCTAAAAATTCTCATTAGCAGGAGTCGAACTCTATTCTTCATTTACACACGTTGACGATTCGGAGCCTTCTGCACCGTGAGAATTTTGGAGAATGGTGTAAATAATTCATACCGAAACAGAAAGACAAAAAATATTTGTTATTCAAACCACGGAAAACCCACGGTCCGAGCAAGGAACTCGAATGTCTCGTTCGTGCGTCACCCGTCGTCAGTGTGCTCGCATCTGCAGTCGTATGCCTCCTCAAGCCAGATCACGAAGCTTTTCTTCCGATCGAGAATAACATATCAGTAAACACTCAAACTCTCCACCCCCTTGAAAAAGGATATCGCATCAGCCGGCACGATGCATGCGCGCCTCCACAAACAGTATCGTATACCACCGAGTTGTACCGCCGGCTTCCCCGGTTGTGCGCGTCGAATCGAATATTGCAGGCGGAACCTTTTCTTGAAAAACCGATACAAGCCGTCCCGAACGATTCCCCCATCCCCTTGCCGTGCCACGGTGCTCCAATCGGCAAAGACAGGAAGCTTGTACATACCAGGGTGGTCCACAGGACCGGGAAGGATCTCGTATCCCGACGGGTGAACCAGAAAGGAGGAGAAACCCTCAGGGGAAAGCAAGAGCGGGAGGGAACGTCGCGAAACGAAAATAAAGAAAGAAGGGTCTCAGCCTCGATAAACATTGGGTGTATTCGAATCTTCGTCGTGGGCTGTTTGCGCGAAAACACCACTGGCACATGGTTCATACATCCGTGAGCGCAGTGGCGCAGCCAGGAATGGTAAGGGAGCAAAAGTGCATCTCTACGAATATTTGCTTTTTAATTGTGGTAGAATGTCTTTACGAGCATATTTATTATTACACGTTTGAGCAATATTTCTGGATCCCTTTGCTACAAACATTAGAGTAACTAGATTTTAAGTTATTGTATTGCTTTATACCACAATTTAATACCACATACGCTCACGTTTAAACAACTGACAATGAGAAGATCTCTCTCAAACTTCAAATCCAAGTCTTGCACTCTCGCATCAATGTCCCATTTGATACCCGATAAAATCAACCCCCGAATAACGACAGTTATCTCCTGCTCGTTTCTCAGTTTCCCCTCCATACATTTGTCATTTCTCAAAATACAAAAAACTCTCCCAAACAAATCTGAAAGAGAATGAAATTCCACACAAAAAAGCTGAATAAACTTTTCCTCCATCTCCTCTAATAAACTCGTTTCGAGCGTGGAAAAGTATTTCGGCGCACACGTCTCTCGATCTTTGGTTGCTGGATACTTGGGTGCGCCATTGGCACCGACGCGAGCGCACACACGTGCGGTTTACGTGCTTGCAGACCACCACAGAGAGTGACGCGCTCGCAGAGACGCGGACACTCGGGGCACAGCACGAAATATTTGAGTTGCTTGACAAACACGTAAATGTAAACGCCGCGTTTACATTTCCGTTTACTTTTCGCCCGTCCCTCCGCGGCTGTGCGCCCCTGCTCTCCGTCTGCTAGCTCGACGACGAGCCCTGGGGCAGCGACGAAGGAACCTCGACGTCGCTAGAGGAGGAGAACCGTCGACGGAGACGTAGGTGGCGGTCGTACGAAAGGAAGAAGAGGTAACGACGATGCAGGGGGTAGAGGCAGGCGGAGATGGCGGTCGACGCCGCCGGCGGGGAACTCGAGTCGACTAACCGTCAGGTAAATATTGACCGAGCGGGATATTGCTCCCGACGCTTGTTTGTTTATTTCAATACCCGTGACCGATGGGCTCGATACGGGGTTGGTGTATATACAGGGAGGGAGGAGACGCGATACACGCACACGGGACGTATTCAGGGAACGAATAGTAGTGCTCGGTGCGCGCGCGCGCGCGCGTGTATGTGTGTGTTCGTGTATACCAGCGATTCTTAACCCTCGCGTTTTTTTGTTACGATA
>NW_026535164.1:0-10674 GCF_026225885.1 Hylaeus anthracinus
TACCAGCGATTCTTAACCCTCGCGTTTTTTTGTTACGATACGTGGATGATCTAGAAAAGAGGTGTATTTTCTGCTCACTTGAGGGAGTACTTTCTTTTTTGGACCAGTTTCGAGACAATTTTCATGATTTTTTTAGAGCTAAAGTACTTGGCGTAATCTTTTAAAATTTTGTAAGTTTATTTATACATGCGTGTACTAGATTCTGGTAAATTTAGAATTGCTCTGGTCAATTTGTTTACAAGTTACGAATAACATTCCACGTCGCGTCGAAAGAAAATCGTTAAAATTGCGCCTCTTTACACTGAAATCGTGCCTTAAGTGGTTCGAAAAGAATAGTAATTTTCACGATATCAAAAATATCCCATTACACAATTACTTCTCCTTCTCGGTATTTCTTGTCGAATGTTTGCAGTTGTGTGATCATAGCCAAGTCTTATCTCTTCTACTTCCTTGATAGCGAATCGTTTGATTTGTTTACGGAATTGCAACGAACACTCGAGATATTCTACAATAGCGTCGTCGTCCTTATCAGACACGGGCGTATCATCGCGTCTAGAGGTTCTAGAGAGGCAGATTGTAAAAGTTTCGACTCCATCTTTAGTCTCCCTCCCAAGCTCGAAACAAATTCGATAACCGAGAAATACGGTCCGATGCAGGGTACATTCGATCAGAGAAACGAAGACACGCGCGAAGTTTTCTCGTATCCGTGCCAGTCCATTTATATTCGAGTGATGTACCCAACGGTGGCTTCCTCGAGAACTCCAGCGTCCAGCAACGTCTGGCCACGACGACAACACCGATAACCATCGGGACAACTCTCTCAGTCTCTGTCGTTCCTCGCGAGTACGGGTACGGCGGCGTTACTTCCCCGTCGAAACGTTCCACGGTTCTGTCCCGTTCCCTTTCGAACGTAAGAATGTGTACAGCCACGAAATACCAAACGTTACGTTTGATATTCCATGCCGGAACGTGGTGCGCGCAACCATCTCGACGGGTATCGTTATCGCGAGGCGGTGAACCGCCTCGAATCGAAGCGCTGCGGATCTCTGTGGCTCATGCTCGCTCGCTCGCACGCTCGCGCATTACTTTCCCGACTTTACCCTTCTATTTCGAGGTTTATTTTCCCCGACGAGGTAAGCCGGGTAAGTCGTTCCAGCCGCGACAGATAAATATCGGTCCTACTCCGTTTTGCACGGGGACACTTCGATCGAAAAATGTCCCGTTCGACGGAATGATTTGAGGGAGGAAACGACGTTAGTAGTTATATTTTAGGCGCGTTTTAAAGTACATTTGGTAATTTTTTTCAATTCGTTGAATACTTAATATGAGGCTACAAATGTGCAGGCATCGAAACGTGCTAGGTATTATTATTGTAGCCAAAATATTATCCGATTATATTTATAAATTTTCCAACTCTGAAATTAGTAAATGTCGTTGATGTAATAACATATACCTATTGATTTTCGTTACAACGTACACAACGAGTATTACTTTCGGACATTGAATATCAATTATTGCACGCGTATGTCTGTTTGGCTGGTATTACATTTTATTTTAATGGAACATCCCCCGTTTGATGAAAATATCATCGATGTAATTATTTTCGGCTTCTATTAAAGCAGTGAAAATGCAATTTCCAATCGTTAACCTTTTGTTCCTTTCAAATATTGTAACACAATATTCTATGAGTCACTGTATTATATATTTTTACAGCCAGTTAAAATTTCGGATATGTTCATCTTCCGAGGAGCACAATTACGAGGAACGAAATTCAATTACCATTATCTCCCTTTTTCCTATCGTTAACAAATGTTTCAATGTAGTTTGTCCCAAGTTTCTAATGCAATTTTTGTGTAAGGGATGGGTAGTCATTTCATTCGTCAAAACTAGAGACTTCTTTCATTTCCACAATTTCAACTCATACAATCTCGTAAAATGTTCTCATTGGTATCCAAAGCAGGTAATGTACTGCGTAACTTAATATTTAAATCAGGTTTGTTTAAACGTTGATAAACATGATCCTCATATTCTTCTACGGTAAATGTTTAACCTAATACCTTTGACCTAATACATTCGTGCTTTGAGCGCCTAAATGAAAATTAAAACTTACCGGTGATTCTTACAAAACTAACGAGACATTAAACTGATATTTAGCACGCAAAAATTAATTCAGTCTGTTGCGATACACTCTCGACGAGCTATCGCGTTACATCTCCGCGAAAGAGCGCGTAAAGTTTACCTCTAACCGGCAATTACGTATTAACGATTTCGTAATGGTGGACAACAACGCATGCAACTTGCATACCGTTGAAACGCGAGATTATAGTAATTAAAACGCTGCCCGGTGCTTCACCCTTGAATCCTCATTTTCCGTTAAACGTTGGACGACTTGTAATTCGCGCCATCAAAAGTGTATAAAAAGTTGGTTCGCGAGGGGGCTTCACCGAGATACGCGTCTCTCGTCGGGTTTCCTTTTTCATCGCCGCGGTAAAGCGTTGCCTCATCGTCGTCGCGTTTATCGATACCGCAATCTTCTCTCGAGTATCGTTGCATAATTCGCGGCGGTCCGCGAATATCATTATCGCGAAAGCTGAGAAGGCGAAGAATTTCAATGAAACGCAGCGCTAACCAGTGGCGCGTTTTACCTTCGCGGTCTTTCTGGAATTCGGGATATCTACTTCAAAAAGAAAGGTAGAGAACTTTTTTATAATACGATCTTATGCGAGGACGACGAGATAAAAAAGGAATGAGGAATAATAGTAGTAGTAATCCCTTTATTGATACCACAAATGTTAATTTAGCGGTGAGCCCTTTTTGGATCCCTGAGCAGATGTTGCTAACGACGAACTCATACACATGCTGATTACACGATCATCGGAAGTCTCGCCCCTCCCCCATTTGCATTATCCGTTTTTCAACGTCACGGTACTAAATGGTAATATTCCACCAGGGTCGTCCAAATAGTCGGTTACAGCTACCGAGATAAGCATCTTATTACTCGAAACGATTCATCCCGTTGCTGCAGAGCTATCAAAGAAGCGAAAAAATCGGCCGGCGCTACACGACGAAACGGGTACGCGCAAGATTACGACTCGGCAACGTTCGTATAATAATGATAATGAGCGTTTTCTTTTCCTTGGAGGCGTACTTGCAGCCTCACCCTGAAAATTCCTATCTCTCGACTCGATCTCCATGCGGTAACTCAACTCTCCGGTTTCCCTATGATCCGCCATCTGCTGCACGCGACGCACGAAAACGATCGTTAAGGGGTTACGGCGCACTGACAATTTCAAAAATCCATTTTTTTCTGAAAGCAGATGTTGGAAGAAATCTTGGAACGATATTTAAACAAAATTTATCACAGAGTTACCTGGATAATTTTCGAAGGAATATAAAATCACGATACTCCATTTTTTATTTTATTTTACACATATCACTGTCATTCTCAGCTCTCGTTACATAAGCTCATCGAAAGCCAAACTCATGATCTCCACGTTTTGTAATTTTCATAATTTTATCAAAATTTCAAGAGGTGGCGTTGAATCAATATTTATAACATGCATTTCTCCTACCCCTTACTTTATGGAGTCGATCAGTTTGGTTTTCGAGAGTTTCATGCGTAATCACAACGACTGTGGAAAGTCATTCGGGGAAGGGAAAGTGAGTCCACTTAGAATTTTATTTACTCTGAACCGAAATAAAACGATCCACCTAATTTATAAACGAATTGACTGTTCATCCTGGTTTCTCTGCGAGAAGATTTCTCCTTGCTCGTTGCGATAAGACGTAACACCGTTTATCGTTCTAGTGTTATCTCAAAAGTCACTCGATCACCGCACTTCTGAGGGGTTTTGCTCGTTCACGACTGATTTACGAAACCCTCACAGCCCAGTGACTGACCAGGAAGTAAAAAAGCAACGAGAGGCACGATCGTTTTCGTCAGCAGCCACTGGGCGACGAGGCGTTCGACGACGCGCAAATGAACATGTCGCGGTGGATGTCGACCGACACGAGCATCGAATAACCTAACCGTTTGCACACGAACGTGAGTGCACGTTGCGTGGGCGTCGATACACCTTGCGAACGGTTTCGAGCAGCGAGGTACATCGAATGTATGTAAGGGTTCTGGCACACAGAACACTCTACCATTTTTTGACCACCTGCTATGTAAATCAAGAAATAATTGCTATTTAATCCAAATCTAAAAGGAAAATTGTAAACGCTGATATTTTTTAGCGAAAAAAATTAAAATATTTAATGCCTCTTCTTCTTTCGATTAATAAAATCTCAAATAGACTCGTCCATTCAGAATTGTATGGGTTGCAGAAGTTTACACATGATGTTGTGATTATGGTTTATTTTATATCCTATGGATTGAGTTGTGTTCTGTAATACCCATGAATTTCTCTTGTTTGTAAAAATACATAGTGCTAATTTACTAGAACTGTTTCTTAACAGGACAAACCAACAAGCGGCACAGGAGTACTCAGGATGTCTTGGATAAGTAGCTGATGTAGCTGTCCTCCCTCTCGTCCCTTTGGATTATGTGTTTGTGCGCAGTGATATTTCTAATGTATTCAGTGCCAAAAGTGAAATGGAATTCTATATATCGCAAAAAGTGTTTCAATAAGTGTGCAATAGTGTTATGCTTTCACGGATTACGCCTTTTTGGATTACCCCTTCTTGGATTACCCCTTCTTGGATTACCTCTTCTTGGATTACCTCTTCTTGGATTACCTCTTCTTGGATTACTTGATTTGGATTGCAGCTTTGGAGTGTGCGTCTTTATAGATTGCCTCGTTTCGGATTACTTCTACATTTTCTCAACAATTTTCTACGCAAGGAACCTTCCGGATTTTATTGAGTAAGTTATGCTTTCCATAAAATTGCAATATTTATCCGTACTTAATACAAATGTTCTCCATCCCCTGTCCATCGAGTGATTATATATTTATTTTGAATTGATTTCCATTATCTGTCAAATTATTGACGATGCAATTTAATTGATTTTTAGCAGGATAAATCCCCAAACGCCGCAGCTGTACACAGGATATCTTGGATAAGTAGCTGATGTAGCTGTCCTCCCTCTCGTCCCTTTGGATTATGTGTTTGTGCACAGTGATATTTCTAATGTATTCAGTGCCAAAAGTGATGTGCAATTTTATATATCGCAAAAAGTGTTTCAATAAGTGTGCCATAGTGTTATGTGTTCACGGATTACGCCTTTTTGGATTACCTATTTTGGATTACCTCTTCTTGGATTACCTCTTCTTGGATTACTTGATTTGGATTGCAGCTTTGGATTGCAGCTTTGGAGTGTGCGTCTTTATGGATTGCCTCGTTTCGGATTACTTCTACGTTTTCTCAACAATTTTCTACGTAAGGAACCTTCCGGAATTTATTGGGTAAGTTATGCTTTCCATAAAATTGCAATATTTATCCGTACTTAATACAAATGTTCTCCATCCCGTGTCCATCGAGTGATTACATATTTAATTTGAATTGATTTCCAATATCTGTCAAATTATTGACGATGCAATTTATCTGATTTTTAGCAGGATGAATTCCCAAACGCCGCAGCTGTACACAGGATATCTTGGATAAGTAGCTAGTGTTGCTGCCCCCACCCTAGTCCCTTTGGATTATGTGTTTGTGCGCAGTGATATTTCTAATGTATTCAGTGCCAAAAGTGATACGGAATTCTATATATCGCAAAAAGCGTTTCAATAAGTGTGCAATAGTGTTATGCTTTCACGGATTACGCCTTTTTGGATTACCCCTTCTTGGATTACCTCTTCTTGGATTACCTCTTCTTGGATTACTTGATTTGGATTGCAGCTTTGGAGTGTGCGTCTTTATGGATTGCCTCGTTTCGGATTACTTCTACATTTTCTCAACAATTTTCTACGCAAGGAGCCTTCAGAGATTTAATGTCATCCGAGGAATACGAGAAAGGAGTACACATTGGCTAAGTTGTCCTCGCTATAAAATTGCAAGATTTACACTTATTTTTCATCTCGCGTTCTTTGAGTCACATTTTTAAATTTTAATAGTACGTACATTTGAATTTTATGGACTCACTTTCTTTCACTTCTTTTGGCTTTGACCTTACATTTTTTCCAACGATTTCTACCATACCCGTTGCGATGAATCGTAACACTGTTTGAGAGCCTTGATCCTGTGGCAAGGCACCGCCGAAAGCTGGGATAGCGAAACGCCAATGCAAACGCTCGTGTGCCACGGTCCTAATAGAGGTCCACGTGGCGCTGCAGACAGCCCAGCCGCGAACGCACGTGTTCCTCGGCACGTTGTCGACGACGGTAGACACGCGTACACCTTGTAAACCCGGCCGGCGTCGACCCAACAGAAACAATTAAGCTTAATTAATAACTGCTAATCCATGCGCCCGAGCGTGCCCACCCCCGCCGCCGTTGGCGACGTCCACGTAACGGATCGCAAAGCCAGCTCGTTTCACAACACGTGGCCGCGTATGTACGCGATCGACAAGCCTGCATGCAATCTCGTTAATTACCACGTCGATTCGTCGTTGCGTGCCTATCGACTCTCGCCACGTAAGAGCCGCTTCCGATACGATCTCGCCGCTTCGTTGCTCCGTTGTAACCGCCGCCTCGGTTCTCGTTGCGTAAGAAGAGACGACTTTCAGAGAGTGGATTCGCGGTAAAAGCAGTTGCGGTCGCCGAAGAAATTAGTGTCGTTTGTGGTCGAACGAGTCGGTGGCTACCGGGCTGCTCGAGAGTGAAATTAGCGAGGCGAGGTTTTACGGTATCCTTCTTGTTGATTCTTTTACGGTTCTGCGAGTAGCGGGAGCGGGACGAACGTGTCCCAGGCGGGTTGAGTGCTTTAAGACGCAGTAGCTAATGAATCAAATTAACTGGACGGTTTTAGGTACCGGTAGATACTGTAGCAATGTAGATTCGACAACGTGAGTACTTTTAGATTGGTGGGAAGATAGTTTTTCGAGGCATAGTTTTGTCGGTAGGTTCTTCTTTTATTGTTCTTTGCAAGCTTCGGTGGTTAAATGTTTATAGGCTGATAGAGGTTTATTATGATAGTCTCCAGTTGGATAAAAAGAGCTGTATACCAAGTTCCATCCAAATCCAGTCATTTTTTGTATTTTGTCCCGCCATTTTGAATTTCTAAATTCTGAGTTTAGATTTGGAATCAACGACCGCAAAAATTTCGATGTACCATATACATATATCTGATTCAGTCCCGTTACCAATATACATCGGTTGTACTTCCTATGAACATAAACATTTGTTTCGATATATTTTTTATAGCGCGTCTGACGAACGAATTTCCGCGTTCGTAATTGATAAGGATATTATGATCGTTACAATAATTGTTATACTCGGCATTATCATCCATTTCCAGCATTCCAACATGCAATTAGCACGCCGCGAAAATACGAGCAATTACCACGTAATGAAACTCGATTAATTATCATGTTTCTTCGCGTATAAAGCCGACGAGGATTCGCGAATCGCAGATAACCGCCGCCACATTATCTGTGAGTCCTTTTACGCTGCGCTATGCCTGAGGGAATTGTTAACACGTTTCGCGTGTAACGTTATGTCTACGCGTGGTATCGTTGGAGAATCGTATCGAATTCGACAAAAATTTTCATAACAATCAGCACAACGAAACGTTAACGTGTGAGACCTGGTGTCCGCGAAACAGCAACGCGTGTCGCATTTTCTTGATCGACCTCGTGACTCTTGTTTCGTCTGTGGTCTCGTCTTGCGATTGACGAATCTAGCAACCTTCGAATTCACTTGCACGTGGTAATCGGTTTTGGAATGATACGCAAGCGTCGAATGAAATCGGAGTCTCTTTAGTAGCGACGGGATCAAGTTTAATATATGAATTATGAATTAAGTCAAATTATATGGTTCATTTCATCGGTTTCGAATCCTGGGACAAGTATCTCTAGAATTCAAATATTTTCTAGTAAGTACTACTAACGACGAAGCACACTGAAGTATTAATATTCGACTGTTATGAAACTTCGTACAGTTTGCAAAGTAACTGAAAATACTTGACCCGTACTTTTGTTATCTACCATGATCCACGTTATTTTTCCATTCGTGTACATTCCAGTCCAGTTATAGATATCTAGCAGACTGTTAATACAGTCAAATTCGTTGTTAAAAATGGGGACAAAATTTATGGCTGTATGTTTTACTGATCCAATGAGCTCGCTAAGGTAACGTGAGACTTCGCTTATCGACAGATATTTGCTTGGATTGATAATTAGCTTCAAACGTTGTTTATTCGCCACGTTGTTTGTAAAGTAATGACGGATAATAATACAGCCAGCGACGGTAACTGTGTAGCTTTGAATTATGTCTTGTTTGGCATCAGCTGTTGCGCCATACTACGGTAGACAATGAAAAGATTAATTAGTATCATAAACGGTGCATTCTTATTTCGTGGAAAATTCTAATCAACCTTTTCAATTAAATATCGCGGTGTTCGAGTCTAAACTTCTCCGTATACCAATGCTGTCTGGCTTGTACAATTACTTCTATGCTTAGAAGTTTCGTAATGGGTTTCTTGTGCTTGATTGATTTGCATCGACGTTACGAAACCTTTTCGCAAGTGGCAGGGGGTAATAGAACTGGCAACGATTTAGAGTTTGAATGACTTCTGGAAGAATTGGTTTCTTGTTAAGGGTTCTGCAGTAGAAGTGAAAGCAGTACGAGACCGTGATTAGGATTTAGCGTTTTGGATCGTGAGTCAGGGCTTGTAGAATTTGCATGACGCGGTGGAAGATTGAATTCGATTAGAAAGGCGAACTCGGTACAAAAGTTTCATTTTTTATTGCAGTATCTATCTATACAACAGAGAAACAGAGAAAACGTTCGATACAGAAATTACGTACACTACTAGTATCAAAAATCTATGCTCTTAAATTCAATCCCTTCCAAATTGAACACTCTCCCTAAATAGATCGGTAGGTGAAGTGTTAAGGGAACGAATACCCTAGTGGCCACCATCAGCGCTGGCAAAAAGACGACCAGATTTGAGCATCGCTGTCGAACATTTGATTACGTCAGTTAAGCGGCCGCGGCTCAATTCCGGCTACAAGTCGACCAACCCCCTTTCCGAAACTACCCGGACACCTCATCCCCAGTTTGTCTGTGGCCGTCTCTATTTCCTCCCTGCCACTAGATTCTCCCCGTCGTCCGCCTCGTTTCTCTGGCAGCGTGCAAAGCCGACGCGCGACGGCCCCCCTTCGAGCTTTCGTCGTTGTTTGCAACCACTGTCGCTTCCCTCGAATCCAACGTTCACGCACGCCCCCGCGTGTGTACCCGTACTCGTTCACATATGCACACATGTGCGCGCATGTGGTGGTTCGTATCGGGGGGCCGCTCGGTCTCCAGCAGCGCGCCTACCTCGAAGCCTGGGTTCGAGGCACTAAACGTAATTAAACGGATAGTTTCCGCATTAGCCGCGATTGGATAATCATTCATCGATTATCTCGGCTATGCGGGGTGACAGACAATACGTGCTCGCTCTCGCACACGAACGAACGTCGCGAACGCGCACGCCGGCGTTGATTCGCCCACAGTGGCCGCACTGAGGGCGTCCAAGATGAAATGGAATCCGAAAGTCCCACGTTACGTACGCGTGGGCTTAACCCTTTGCACTCCGATCGATTCTGTAATGCCATCTGCCAGAAACTCCAAGTCGTTTTCGAAAGAACGTTGACTCCAATTGAGGAGTTTTATTTTTTTTGGTAAAAAAAATGTACGAGTAGTTATAATTCAACTTTTATTTAACAAGCATTGACTTCCATGGTAGAAAATAAATCTGGATGTTATTCCTGAATTTTATTTTTACGAAATGTGAATTTCTCTTGTTTGTTAAAATTAGTGTTGATGTAATCCAATTGTTTTTTTACAGGGCAAACCAACTAACGGAGCGAGAGTACTCAGGCTTGGATACGTAGCTGCTGTAGCTGCCCCACTCTGGTCCCTTTGGATTACGTGTAGTGTGTACGCAACGGATTACTTGTACATTTTCTCAACAATTTTCTACGCAAGGAACCTTCCGGAATTTATTGGGTAAATTATGCTTTCCATAAAATTGCAATATTTATCCACACTTAATACAAATGTTCTCCATCACGAGTCCATCGAGTGATTATATATATTTAATTTGAATTGATTTTCATTATCTGTCCAATTATTGACGATGCAATTTAATTGATTTTTAGCAGGATGAATCCCCAAACGCCGCAGCTGTACACAGGATGTCTTGGATAAGTAGCTGATGTAGCTGTCCTCCCTCTCGTCCCTTTGGATTATGTGTTTGTGCGCAGTGATATTTCTAATGTATTCAGTGCCAAAAGTGATACGGAATTCTATATATCGCAAAAAGCGTTTCAATAAGTGTGCAATAGTGTTATGCTTTCACGGATTACGCCTTTTTGGATTACCTATTTTGGATTACCCTTTCTTGGATTACCTCTTCTTGGATTACCTCTTCTTGGATTACCTCTTCTTGGATTACTTGATTTGGATTGCAGGTTAGGAGTGTGCGTCTTTATGGATTGCCTCGTTTCGGATTACTTCTACATTTTCTCAACAATTTTCTACGCAAGGAACCTTCCGGAATTTATTGGGTAAGTTATGCTTTCCATAAAAT
>NW_026535165.1:0-216093 GCF_026225885.1 Hylaeus anthracinus
TCGAGCTGTGTGCACCGCTCTACTGGTGTGCAAAGAGGAGATTCATTGGTTTCTTCTGGTAGAAGATTTGTTATAACGTCTATTCCGTGTTTACGTTTGGCTCGAGTCGAGCGTCGAACGTAGAAAAAAAAAATATACGTGTCGAATTGAGTATCCTCCTCCCTTTCGAAGTCGGTTATAAAAGAACAGAGAGTGAAAGAGAAAGAGATCCGAGAGAATAGACGTGACTCGTAGCGTAATGCTTTTCCTTTACACTTTTTCGTCACACTTTAGCGTCACACTGTTCACCAATACCCCGCTTATCTATAAAACACTTTCGTGTTAAAATAGAGACGAGTTTGCTGACACGCTGCTCCTCGGGCGTATCCTGAATCGCACCGCGGGAACCCGCATCGGAAGAGTCTCGCGCGAAGAAAGTTTTCCCTTCCCCGAGGTAGTTACGATTTCAACGAAGACCCATCGAGTCAAGACCGAAACGAGCAAGTGGAACGCTGGCTCCGCCGGGCTCGCAACCATCCGGGAAGATTGATGACCGATCCCGCGATCGTTAGACGGTGGGATCCTTTCGGGGAAGTTTTTTTTTTTTTTTTCTCTCCGCTTCCAATTCTTAATAAGGCGCGTCGTCGGGGAGGGATGAAAACTTCCCCGACGAGCCCCGCGGCTGTTGTTCGCGCCGCGGAAATACGGGAAAGAGCCGCTGGAAGGGCCCTTAATACTTGCCGCGTTCTTTCACCGTTACCTATCGCTGGATAGGCGAGAGGATAAGGTTGCGAGCCGAGTTAGCTACGTAAATTGGCTTAAGGGATTTGGTCCTCGGCGAGCTTAATACACCACGTCCTGCTCGTTATGGGTTCAATCTACGCCCCGAGTCCGAGGGAAAATCTGATTCCGCCATTCCGTGGGTGCTACGTAACTCCTTTGTTATTGCGTATTATGTCGGAAAACTTCGGATTATGCTGCGACGCGCGGCAGGGCTGTTCGTTGACCTTTTTCGAGACGAACGCGCATCGACGCAGCTCTCGATTGGCGACGTTCCGTGATTTTTTTACGGCCGAAGTGCTCGGCACACACTTTCTTCATTTGATAGGTTCAATTACACATATACAGGGTGGACCATTTTAAATTCCCCAGTAGAATTTCTCGGTAACCATAGAAGTTTATTTCGAGGGAGATACGTTCTCGTGACTTTGCCTTTGACCTTGGAAGTCACGTTCAAAGTCATTTAAAGGTCAACTTTGATATTTTAAATAGAAACCCATATTTTTGACCTCGGATTCGGAAAGAGCAGAAAATTCTACGTTCCCGTGAGGTAGCATAGTCGCGATAACCCCCAAGGTCATGTGGAGGTCAGCCTTACTTGTTTTTCTTAATCGCTCCACCTGAAAAATATTTTACACGCAACTCTTTACTTTCCTTACTTCTCTGGAAGAGAGGTGTTCGCTTCGAAGCTCTCAATGTTCGTTCATCAAAGTGGGTTTGGTAACTTAATAAAGAATGCGATAAATACAAGATTATCAGCTCACGGAAGACACGGAGGAGTCAAGTGCGGTCCCAGAAATTTCCAAGCGAGACCGAGAAGCCGCCAGCCGAGACGACGAGCGTCTCATAACGTTAATAGCTTGTTCCCAACCGCAGACTTCCGACGCGAGGCGCAAGATATGCGTGTTTAATACTGCTCTATGTTGAACTTAACTCAATCTCTCAGGATCGCGGCCCACCCCGTTCCACATTCCTCGGTCGCACAACAGACGGAAAGCATATCGTTCGGCATTGATACCATGGAACATCCACGCGCAAACATGAAACGCCCCCGCGCATATTGCTGCTCGCATTTCTTAAGTATTCGCGAGCAGATGACCGTCTTTCGGTACTCGAGGGCATTTTCTATCGCCCCTCCCCTCTCTCCCCAAACTCCCTTTACGATCGTCGATAAACTCTCGAACCGACGTGGATCTCGTGTCGAAGTAATGGACCAGGTCAGGGTTTCTCAATCTTTACGGACCGGAGGCTCGCTTTGATTTTTCAGAGATTTTTTCAGACCTTATTGCACTTCTAATTCCGCGAAATAACGTGGGTTGGACGTTCGTAAATGGAACAAGAGGAACAAGAGAAATGGAACGAGAGTAATAATTATTATTTATTCAAGTAAGATAACATGAAAATAAAATATTTCAATTCGTACAGGAAGCAATTCAAAATAAAACTTCATATATTTATTTTGTTAATAAATTTTAAGGGACGAAATAATTAACCAACGTTCCTGAATATTCTTAGAGTAGAATTTGCGTAAGTTTATTATGTTTAATGTTGACCTCGTGTTTCTCGTCTTATTAATTTTATTTTGAAATTGGTTGCTGTACGTATACCTCTTGCACCGACCGTAGTAAGTGAAATTTAAAGTTTCAATGAAGTCCTTGAACTAACCTTAGCTTTGAATTTCTTAAAAAAAGTAGAATACCTAAAACAAAACGCGAATCTATTTCAGTTCCTAACAGTCCCCGCCCTCTCACTTTCGATAAAAGAAACACAGCAAGGAAACGAGTTATCCAAACACCAATTATTGACCGACGTTGATCCTCGAAGCGCTCGACCATCGAGACGGTTACACCCAAGACTTGAAAACGCTCTTTTTTTTTATCGGACAACGAGCCTTCCACTCCGATACCTCGTTACAAGGGACGTCCGTCGTATTTACAAACACGTAGAATTTTTGTTCGGCCGAATCCGCCGCGGTATTTTCCCAAACCGGCGCGCGCCATTAATGGACGCTTTCTTTGCTTTCACGGTAAACAATCCAGACACGGAGCTTGTTACTATACAGTCGTCGAGCGTCGCAAACAATGACGTACCCTGCCCTGGAGATGTGTGCGCAGCTGCTCCACGAGACGCGTGGAAATTATAAGTTTTCGCGCTTAACGAACCACTAAGACGCGAGACGACGTGTACATTGAAAACACGTGCGCGTTAACAACGCTAGACGACGGAGGAAATTGTTGCAAATACCGCAGCTGCTTTACATGTGACTGAACGCTCGCGTTAATTACGCGCGGCTGCGCTTCTGGTTGATACGTGAAAGATAACAACGAGATATCGGTTGCTGTACACAGGGTGTCCCAAAACTCTTGCAGGAGCTGGAAATGGGGGGTAGCTGAGACGATTCTGAAGCAGAATTTCCTTTGCGAAAATGTCGTATGATGCTTCGTTTTTGAATTATTAATGAAAAACCAGCGACCAATCATAGTGCCTGAGTAACGCGCGCTCAACCGCGAAAGGATAGACTCGAGCCAGGATTGGCTACGCCGCGGGGTAGTCAGCTGAGCGCGCGTTATAGTTGAGCGCTGTGATTGGTCCGTGGTTTTTCGTTAATAATTCAAAAACCAAGCACTGTACGACATTTTCGCAAAGGAAATATTTGTTCAGAATCGTCTTAGCTACCCCCCATTTCCGTCTCCGAGTTTCTGGACACCCTGTATACGTTTCTTGGAGAAACGAACAAGTTGCGATTTTCACGGGTACTTCGCGATGCCTTTTTTAACGAAAATGGAATGAAACGAATTATGAATGAAATGATACTAAATTAGAGAAGATCCCCGAAATCCCCGGGATCGAAAGTGGCGTTGCTCTGGAAGGTATCAATTTCGCGAGAGCGATACAGATGAGGCATAGCGTTAAAGTGATCCCCCCGGATCGTCGGAAGTTCGATAATCAAATTAATCTTTCATCCATCGGGCGTTCGGTCTCAATTAAGCCAGGAACGTCGAATTAACACGCAACGAAATCCTATTACGCATCGAATCTCCGGCTCGAGCAGCGTGTAGACAAAGCTTATTACAATGACTTACCCGTGCATTACCGCGTGCACCGGCAGACCTGGCTCCTCGAATTGCTCCCTCTTAAGCAATCCAGCCAGCACAAACAACGAGCGTTTATCTTGTTTCCCTCGGCGGGCCCACATCCCGATTTCCCGTTATCCATAAACCACCATCCGAAATTCCGAGGCACAGCGGCGGTACGCGCGCGGGCTTATGGCTGGCCGTCCGCAAAACCGTAAACAGCCCTTAAACGCGCCCTTAATCCTCGCCGTCGACGTGGCTTCCTCTATACATAGACGCAGGCCTACCGACATGTGGGACCAACGACGATCGATCAAAGTACCTGGAAGAATTTTAATAGGAATATGTCAGTCTAATTCGGGGGAATTTTTATGGTGGAGTAATTTTATTTTGATTGAAAAGATTGTTGGATCGTGGACATCCCTGTTTTCCGTTACAGTAACTTCAAAGATCGTCTGTCATAAGGGTGGCGACGATGGAGGAATAAAACTTTTATTAAAGAATTCAGACACAGTGAAAAATTTCAATAGAAACGTTTTACTCGAATTCAGGAGAATTTTTATGGTTGGGTGTAATTTTGAGAAAATGTTTTTTTTTTATTTTTATTTCGAAGCTTGTTAAGTTGAAAGCATCCCTGTTTTCCATAAGGTGTTTAAAAGTCGCTTTTACAAGGATGATGCTGATGGAGGTATTAAATTTGTATTCGAAATAAAATGTAATACATAAAATCTACATAAAGTATCTTGAATATATTCTACAATTATTACAACGATATCGATATTTTCCATAAGCTCTCGTACCTTTTGGTTACGTTCACCATATATTTATTACATTACTTTACATAACGCGTACAATCCGTAATCTAATAACAAGAAACCGCAGAGCACTCTATCTAACCAGTTCACCAAAATCGATTACAGCTCGGCTCGTAATTGGGAATTGTCGGAGCGAAAAAAAAAAAATAATAACTCTGGAAAGCCCTCAAACGGGACGCAGGCTCGTACGAGCCCTCTCCATTGTTCTCGCGTTCCCAGTTCAGCCCCGAAGTGGGTCACGCCGCGCGATACACCCTGTACATGAACCGTTTACGTGCCATAAAATCTGGGAGCACCGCCAGGAGGGGAGGGGTGGATATGACACGCAAAAATATTAAAAAGTTTTCCCGCGAGAAATTGAGGGAAGACTCGAGGACTCCGAGACACTCCGCTCCCATTCTCTTCGCGCCGCGTCACTGATTTATTCTCCAGGAAAACTTATGGCGACGCCGCGCGGGTTCTTGCGCGGCTTCCCGAGCCTGAAAAAGCGGGGATCATTTCTAACGATCCTCGAACAGACACCGGGAGTATTCATCGGCCGTAAGTCTACGATTTAAAGGATGGTTTGTTGAGAAAAAAAATAGAGTACTACTATTTAGCAAGCTGGAAAGATGTAGAAGAGAATAATATGTGAAAATACTTTTATTAAAAAGAAAGAAGATTAAATAAATATTCGAGGAATTTTTATCAAAGTTTAAGTCTTTATTCACTGGCGGGACTTGTAATTCCCGTCAAATTAATTGAATGCTTTGAAACCTGTTGCGACTTTCGAATTCCTTTATAATTGTTAGATGACAGTATAAGCTCTTTTTCTTTTGAGATATATGACCAAGATGGACGGCTAGATTTTAAAAACTTTTGAGAAATTCGGTAAACGAAGAATTGAAGCAATATTCCAAACTGTCTAGTGCCAGATAATCAGTAACTTTCTTAGATATCGAATTTTCGTACAAGTCCCATTCCAATTTATACCAAGCAACAAAAATATAGTAATGTCTCGTAAAACGCACAAACTTGAGACTGACCTTGTGCGTTTATCGCAGAGTTCGTATATTCTTTGACGTTTGACGACGCCCGTCGAACGGAGACAAGGACAGCGAATAAAGAAGACGGAACCAAAACACCGAGGCACGTCGGCGAAACAACGTAATGCAACGATGAAACTTTCTTATTATTAACTTGTTTATTGTAAAACTTTTACCATCATATTTCTGGACAAATTTGTACCTCTAACGAGACATTACCGTGTCCGTTATAACAAATTGAAACGTACGTGAAATTTCCAAAACGTTTTCACAGGAAACAACGAGCGCGTCGATCATTTTCGTGAATATCTCGATCTTTCAAGCAACGACGGCTGATCGATCGGCACGAATCGTTCGCGAATCGATTGCTCCGGGGTGTAACGAGTTCCCGAGCAATTTTTCCCGTGAAGAGGGGCCTCCCGCATCCCAGGGACGATTTTTCTCACGTCTGAAGGGGAATTAGGAAAGCGTCGGGGCTGTCTGATGTAACTAAGGGCCGCTCGTTATTGCCGAGATTCCCGCGCGTCCATTTTTTCGCAGACTCGAAGGATATAAAGCGGCCCCGGGAAACAAAGAATAAAGAATCGCCCGGGCAACTCGAAACGAGTTCAGAAGTTGTTCGGAAGGATCACGACCGCGACGATTTCGTGGGAATGGCCGTCCTCTCGTTCGCGACGACGACGACGGCTGCTCTTTCTTATTACGAACGATACGTGTCGTGTTTTTATCCGGCACTCGACCGTTTCGAATATCGTTCGAACTATGAAACCGTGCTTGCAATTAAAGAGAGCACGGAGTATGAATATTTACGAGATGGGTAGAGAGAATTGTTCCCGTAATTATGAAAGTGGTCCGAGTCGTTTATTTATTTAAAAAACAAAAAATACAATTAATTAATTTAATTTAAACTCATTTTTTTTTTATTTTGACTTATTTAGACCACTTTCATAATTATGGGCTCAATTTTCGTTTGGATCCAAGTAATAATGACACTTGAAAATTCGATTGTTTAAAATAAGAGTCTATATGAAAAAGTGACGAGTTTGAAGTTTCGATACGTATCAGGTGTAGAAATAATTCTGCGTTCCTGTGCCATCTGATCATCTAACTTTCAATCGTCCCAGAGTCACGCATTTCAGATAAATAAAATATGAGAATATAACAAACAGGCGTTTGGTAAATATTTCTATTTACACTAGACTTCTGAATAATTGAATGCGAATACAGAGAATTAATTTCTACGCCTAATATAAAACACTCATGCGTTAATCACACTGTAACAAAATATTTGGTTCGCTCCCCTAACAAATTTCCATTTACCGTAGACTTGGACTCTTTTATACGACGACGATCAAAGGACGACCAGCGGAATAATACGATATATAATTTTCAATTCCAACGTCGAAAGGGGTCGGTAATCGAATCGAACAAATTACTAGGACGGCAACTGGTCTGGAACAGAATTTTCTTAGATATCGAATTCCAATTACATCCGTCCCCGTCGTTAAATCACGTCCGACGGGATCCCGTCCTGATCTCTCGACGATAACGATCGCCTGTCCCCATTTTTATCTAATAACGCAATTCGTTTAAAACTCGTTACCTCCCAGCGGCCGTTCATCGCCGTCTACGTCGCGACCGCTTCCACCGATCGCCTCCAATCGTTTCGATGCGCGGAATAATTCAACGCGCCTAACGAACCTCGGCCGAGAAAAGGCAGTCGCGAATTAACCCTGCGACGCGTAATACGCCCCCATCAGGAACGCGATCGAAAGAAATATCGCGAAGATCGAGAGAAATATCGGAAAGATTTTTACACGCGATTTCTTCGTGTGGAGACATTGGCAAAATGTGTTTTAACAAGGCTACCCGGCTAGCAGGCCCGTGCCTTGGGAATCAATAGAAATCATCCCCTACGAATTCAACACCAGAGTTACTTTCCTCTCGGAACTGGCGCAGTCGGTGTCTGTCCGCGGCGCGTGACTCCTGATGAACGGTGGCGTCGCGTGTCGCGTCCTGGTCGACAGTGGAACAATCCTCCTCCACGAGGACAGGTGGAAAGCCGCGAAGAACATGACAAGGCCGGCGCGAAAACGCGCCGCGAAATTGCACGCTCTCATAACTTTTACCAGAGGGTGAAAAGTGGATTGCCCTCGAGCTGAAAAGTCCTCGTTGACGACGAATGTATTAACCTTATTAGAACTACAATCAGTAGCCTTCGGAAAAATCTGGGTTGATTTACGTTTTCGAAATGTGTGTTTATTTTGAAGCCGAGAGTGATCAGAGGAGCTTTTCGATGAGATGAAAATTAAGTTGAATAATTTCATTTGTTTCTTTTCTTGCATATGGATTCTTTGAATAGGGGATACTACACGGGCTTGAAAAATTATTCTTTTGGATCCTTCGAAGTTTCTTGATGATTATGATAAAAATACAGACCACACTTTCGGCATCGACGCGACAGTTAATTCTTGCAACCCATCCCCTGGCGATTATTAATTTACAGAGATGACCGCTAGTGGAGGACTCGAGTCAAGGACAGAGAGTACCGCGCGACAGGCGAATTATAATCGGTCGTTCGCGATCGACAGCTCGACTCGAAATGTTGTTTACGTATCTTTTTTTTTTTCTTCTCGAATGTAAAATCAATTTAACCGGGAGTCTTCGCCGTCGGAACTCGATTAAGAGCACTCGTATCCCTCTTCCTGTATGGCTCGCTCGATTACGACATTACCGTAAATTTGCTCCGGTAACCTCGTTACTTTAACAATATGCCGCGAGATTGAAAATACGCGCGGAAAAAGGCCGCGCGTGTCTGACGAGGACGCGGAAGAAGTTTTCGCGCGACGTCGATTGTCGATGGCAGGTAACTGGCTGAAAAAACGAACGGGGGTTGGTTCTCCGGGGGAGGGTTGAGGGGAGGGCGACGGCGGCGTGGGGCGAAGGGAAAGAAAGCGGCAGAAGCAGCGCGGTGAGATCTCTGGCAATTTGTCTTATCCTCTTTCTCTGCTCCCTTTCTGTCCCGTGGCTTCTCTTCGTCCCTCGCTCGCCACTTTCCTCTTTCTGCTTTAACGGAGGGTAGTGTGCCTATCGATCCAGCGGGTCCTTCGAAGGGTGTGGTTGTGTTGCTCGGCGTCGCGACGCCTATGCCCCCTCGACGCTTCGTCCCCCGCGTCATCCACGTTCTCGGCTCTCTTTCTCTCGTTCGACGACTTCGAGACGGGATCGCCACGTGGTCTCGCGTGCACGCGTTTCGACTCTTCGCGAGAATTTCGGTGGTTTTTAAACGTTGGATTAAGGGTTAAAAGGGGTTAGAAAAAAGGGCGAGGGAAAGAGGTTCGAGTGGTGAGATGATCCTGTGGTGCAATGGTAAATAAAATTAAACGTAGGATCGAGTATCGAGGTTCTATTTAACAAAAATGAAATATGGTTTAGAAAATAAGGGTAGCGAATTGTTCACAGAATTCTCAGAAAGCATAAATAATAAAAATGAGTGGTATCCTTACCTCTCATATTCTCAGAAAATATCCCACTTATTCGTTAATATAAGCCGTTCCCGACCGAACTCGAAACATCCCAGTGTCTAGAACGCATCATACACGCTACGATCCGTCGTACAACTTGTCGTACGACATGTACGACGATCACTTCGACGAGTCCCTTTGACCGTTTAAATGAAAGTTGCATTGTCTTGTGGTGCGTGGCGTTGTATCGGTCGGAAGTTGGGCATGTCAAAAATCTGTCGTACGACGAAACGGTTCGCGATGCAACCTTTCACATTTGGTGCAAGATATTAGCACGATTACGTGTTTGGTATCATTTTTATCGCAGAAATGTCAGGAATCGATTGAAGTTGCTTCTAGAAATTTCTGATAAGAATTACAGAGATCGTTGTACGACAAATCGTACGACAAGTCGTACGAGAGATCGTATCGTATATGGGACGTTTTACTGACGAGTCACGCCCTCCCTCCGCAAACCCCAAGAACCAAAAACCATCCCTACGACGATTCATCCTCTTCCACCTTCCATTCGAGTGCAATACGGTATTCATGCACAAGAACCAGAAGCTTCCCTAAAGGAACCCCGAGAACCGAAAACCATCCCCGGCTTTATCCTCCTACATCTTCCGTTCGAATGAATAATTCAATAAAGGCAATTGCAAGTCCCAGCTCGGGTGTAGCGGTGGCGCCAATTCCACGAAACAAATCGTTGCGCTCAACGACGCGATCCGGATACAGCGTCGTAGAGATTTTACACGCGCGTTGCATCCACGTACGCCGTGAACTCTATCGGCCCCAGGAGCGACGTAAGTTGGCAAATACGTCCCCGAGGACGAATCCTAGCAGACTACGGTACGCTCTGACCCTCTCCTCCTCCCCCCACCCCCTGACGTCCTGCGGTAACGTGCCGCGTATCTATTCTCTCTGTATCGCGGAACCTACGTCGTCCGGAGTAATGTTGCGGCTATCTCAAAAATGGTAGCGCAACTCGGCGGAGAGCGTTTAATCATCGCGGGACCGCGGCGCAATGGGTGACGTCTTGGCTTTTCTGATTGCAGAAGGAGAATTGCGGCCCCAGAGTTTCCCAAGATGTTGCGAGTCGCCGCGAAGGTACACGAGGGCCAGAAGTTACGGGTAAGTTTAATCTCTTCCTCAAACTTCCTCGAGATCCGCCTTAATCCCGAAAAGACATACACGCGTCGGTTTACGAATCGTTTCGTCCGACGTCTGCGCTCTCATTTGCGCGCCGGTGGGGGAGGGGGGGCATCGAAATTGGGCGATTTTGGCCAGGAAGGTCACGAGCGAGCCGAAGTTTGGTTAGAAAGAAGAAGGCCTTGTGATTCTGTTGGTTATTATTGGTTTCTGTAGAAGGCTGGAAGAGGAACGAAGAATGACAGAATACGGAGAGGAATTTCTGAGCATTCGGGTGCAATACAGTGTCCCAAAAATATTGGAGGTCCTTGGAAGAGGTTCGTGGGGTGATTTGAAACAACTTTTTCCATAGCGAAAATGTCGTCCGAGGCTTCCTTAAGGAGATATTATTGGAAAACACCGACCGATAGCGTACCCTACGCTACCGCGGCCGTCTAACGAGGAGCCTACGGACCGCAGTTGTCTAGCAAGGAGCCTACGCACCGCGGCCACTCCACCGGCGTACTCGCGCTCCGATTGGTCAGGGTTTTCTGTTGATATCTCCACAACAGTTCCTCGGACGACATTTCCGCTAAGGAGAAAGTTGTTTCAAATCACCTCCCAAACTCTTCTCAAGGTCCTTCAATATTATTCGGACAGCCTGTACATCTGAAAACATACGCTAAACAGATCCCTAGTTGTCGGAACCTTGCTTCGATGATGCAAAGCGATCGATCACCGTTCAAGAAATGATCCAGAGGATCGATGGTACGATGCGATTCACGTTTACGTGTCTGTATAGAAGAACGACGACGGGAGACAAGTCGAGGGCGAAAAAGGGGAAAGGAAAGCCGCGACTGGGCAGAAACGAGGGGAATAATGGTGTGCCCGGAAGGTTACGAAAAATCGAAGAAAACCGAGGGTCAAATGCCGCATGATGGATAACCCGACGGGAGAGGTTCGAGCGTAGAAAATTGATCAGCGAACCAGAATCATTCGATTGTACTTCCTCCTCGTTGCCCCGGTTCTCCTTCTATCCCCCCTCGCCTGACCGCGTTTGTTCCATTCATTTTCCTTCCGCGGCGCACGAGGTCGATAACTCTGATTCCTCGAGACCGCCCTGCCGGGGTCTTCCCGGTACTTTATTTTCGCCATCCCGCTCAATGACCACCGGCCACGGCCGATTGCCGATGGAAATACTTCCGTGAAATTCATGTACCGCGCGAGAAAAATTACTACCGTTTCGCCTCCGCGGGATACGAGGCTGAAGTTCCGCCTACAGGGGAGTCCTTGAACGTTGCAGGGGACGGGCGGCTTTCCAAAGGTTACAGAAATTTCTGCAGCGGTGGGGAAATACGCGAGTTTCTTGTTCCATTTTATTCGGTGCATCTATACTGTTTTCTATTTGAATTTGAAATTCTTTTTTTAGAAATGAATTGTACCAAAGGTTGGCTATGAACGGGTAAACGATATACGAAATCTGTCTAAATTAAATGATAGTTTTGATATTTTTAAAGAAACATTGAATTATTAATACATGCAAGTGTAACGTCTACTCGTGTACATATTTGTAATGAATCATTTATTTAAAAATATTAAACCTATCATTTTATTTAGACAGATTTCTTTAATAGACATGGAAAATACGAATATTCATGGGACTGACTGTATGTTTTTGATTATTTCTCTTCGACATAGCGATTATTTTTGACCCTCTTAAATTTTCTCTAAGTTTGAAATAATTTCTAAAATCAATAGAACGTACCGTTACGTTCAGACCTCTTAAACATTTTAAGAATTGGAAATAATTTCCAAAATCAATGAAAAGTTCCAGAGGAAGTTATCCCTATCGATCAAGATTCGCAAAACAGCCCCACCTGAAGGAAAGTATATAGAAACAAGTGGCCTACACATCTACCAAAGGATTCCCCAAATAACTTTCTCATCCTGCGTTAAATAACGCCCACGAAATAATACAACAGGAAAATTACCTCAATTGATATCCATCCTACGGAGAACTCATTATCCCTGGATCGAGGACGTGCTCCCGATTGAATTCGTGGATTGTTTTGAAAATGTTCATCGGGTAACAAGTACAGCACGTAACCGCCGGAGCACCGGTCGAATTTCTCCCCGAAACGTCGTCGAAACTCCAAATTATGGACGCCGTCCGAATCCGGAATCCGCTCAAGTTCGTCGCAAAACCGCGGACCGGATGGTCTTCGAAGTCCACGACGGGGAAACTTCCGACATTATTGGGATCGTTGCGGCGTTTCCCCGTTGGACGGATGAATCGGGATCCGTCGATAATCATTTCCCCGCCGTGAACAGAAGTCAATTTCACGTTCCAGGACGCGACGAATGCGAGGACCGATTGCGGAAACGGGGACACGCGGTACACAATGAACCCCCGGCCGACTCGCGCGAGTTGTTCAGACCGGGGTGCAAAGTTAGTATGCTCTTGCCAGCTGACGCGGGGGGAGGGACGCCAACGGAAAAGAAAGGGCTTACCTTTTTGGACAAAATTATTTTAATTGTATAAATTAGTGAAGTGTGTATAAAGGACTTAATGGGGAACATTTGTTGTTATAGAAGAATGGCTCTGTTGGCATTCGATGCTTTGATATGAAATTCTTTTTCATGGTGTGTGTGTGTATTTGAAGTAAGTGTGTATATTTGATACTAGAAAGGACTTATTGGGAAGGCTCTGCTGGGAGCACCTGCTATTATAGAAGAATGTTTCTTTTGGCATTGAATTCTTTGATATGAAATTTTTTTTCGTGAGACGTTCACTTTTTGAAAAATCTTAAATTTAAGTGTCAAAGCACTTGGCACAGTCATAACTTTTCATATTTACAATAACTTTCTTCAATAACAAGGATGGTGTCAACTATCAATCGACAAAATTTTTGTTGGCCATTGAATAATAAATAATTTATTTCAGAGGCCATTTCATCTCATATCTCAACTTTTTTAAACACCAAAGATAACCTACCGAAGAGGCCCGGTTAAAGATCACCCACTGCCATAGAAAAATGTTTCTTTTAGTATTGGATTCTTTATCGCGAAATTTTTCTCAAAGCCAATACGGTAAGACTAATCGACACCGTCTCTCAATGTTTATCGAGCAATCTCTTCCGATACGTAGCTTCGTTCCTTTCGAAGACGCCGCTTCAAACGAGACTTCCTGCTCGGAGGTCCGCGCAACGCCGAGGGAAACATTTTGAAGAAGCTTCCGGCGAAGGCCCCCCGTCGAAGTATGTGTGTCGCGTCTCGAAAGAGGAGCGCACACTTTGCATAAAGCGTCGTAATGCATTCAGCGTCAGTTCGCGAAGCGTTCTTCTTAAAACACCATTAAAAAAGAAAAAAAGAAAAAAGAAGAGAGAGAGAAGGAAAAAAGAAAATAAAGAGGCAGAGACAAAAAGGAAACGAAGAACGGGTGGGGGTTAGGGAAAATAACGCAGGAAGCTTTGAAAGTTTCGCGCGGAAAAGTTCGTCTGGAAGTGCGGGCGCTGCCACTAAACGACTTTCGTCGTACGTACAGCTTCGAATTTCATTTTGGAACGTTGAATCTTATTAAGAAGTAAAGTCGTTCTGAAAGTTCTCGAATATTGCGGACGGGGTTTCCCTTATAAATCCTTAGCTCAACACGGCACTTACTCGTCGACCGTGAGAGCTCGCTTGGAAAAATCCAATTTGGAGATGGAGGCGATTACAAACCTTTTGTCGCCGCCTAGGAAAATTTCCGGGGCTGTATCGCGGCCGGCCGCCAACCTTTGAAATACGTACCGCGTCGACGTTTTCAATTACGCTACGGGGGAAAAAAATAGAGAAAAACGCGCGCTCGGGGTGTCCCGAAATACGCTGTCGCGAAAATCCTGCGATTAGCGGTGTTTTCTGTTGGTCATCGGTTTCTTCGTGTTTCTAGGTCTCTTTTAATATAGAGCATGTCTCACCGGAAGTGTTGTAGACAAGTTCTAAAGCACTTTAAGGCATGAGTAGAATATCTTTCGGAAGCTTTTATTATTTTTCCATTGCGTTTTTCACAAACGCCAAGCTGAATGTCAGGAAAATTTAACGAAATTAAAATTGCGTCTCGATACCTTGAAGATTAGTTAATTTAGCATTTCTAGAGTGCACGAATCCTATGCGATTCAATTTCATTAGCGTCCCACATTCGGAATTAATTTTTGTAGCTCCATAACGAAAAGTCCTGTCAGCCATTATTGGGTAACGCGGCGTCCAACGTGTTAATTCGCTGAAAACATATATTTCACGGCAAATTTAATTCCAAAATCTCTAACAAAATTACCATGTTGGTTTTTGAAAAAAAATTCCCAAGGTATTTTAAAATGCATTTAGGTACATTTACTCCCTTTTATTTCGAGAGTCCGCGAGGCGCACTGTACCATTGCTGGCGACTCTTCCCGTCGCTCCGCGAGCGCAACAAGAATTTCATTACGCGATCGAGATTATTCCGAGGAGTTCTCGCCGATAACGACGTCCTGTCGATGACGGGGCGAGTAAAAGGGAGAAAAAAGGAGAGCCCGGGAAACGGTGTTTCTTTTCCCTTTTATTAACAATCAATTCCCTCTTAACAGCCGCCGGGTAAAAGCTTACCTTTGCCGACGGAACCCAATATCGAGTCGATCTTAATGACTTTCTCAGACACCGGGCGCAGAAAAACCGCGCGAGCACTTAATGAAGGTAATTTAAAGCCGTCGAGCGAAGGAGGTCGTGCTTCACCGCTTCACCGTCTGCGCACGTGCACGACGGCCGAATAAGAATAATCGAAGCCGAGACCGCGTGCGGTCCGTCGAACTGGGCCACGCGATGCGGGTGGAGAAAGACGAGCTTCGGGTACGAAAAATACGAGGGGGGAGAGAAGAAAAAAAGAAACGGGAAAAGGTGGAAAGGAATGCCGGACAAAAAAAAAATATTCGAGACACTCAGGCTTTTGTTTGCGTTTCGGGTCATCTCTTTAATCTAACCCGAGCCTTTCTTGATCTCGAATCCCCCACTCTTCGAACGGCCATCTTTAATTACGGCCACTTTAAGTCACCACCGAGATACCGCTGGCAATCCGTCCTCTCACTCTCTCTATCTCTCCCTCTCCCTCTATCTCTCCCTCTCTCTCTCTCTATCTCTCTCTCCCCGAGCCTCGACTACGAACCTCACAAACAGAGGATGAGAGGGCGTGCTTCTGCCCCTAACGAGAAGATTAAAGGAGCGACAGGCTAATGCCTAATCAATCGTACTGTCGCGCGACCGAGATCTCTTTTGCGACGCGATCGAACCCATCGCCGCGATTATCTGGCCTCGCGCCAGCAATTACGTAATCTCGGTAATCTCGGGAGATCTAGCGGGCGACGCGGTGCTTTTCACCGTTTGCGTATGGATTTTGGCACGGTACGCGGGGGCGACGTTGCAGGCGTACGCTTGGGGTGTTTACCCGACGGGGAATATATTCGAAGGTGGCGGAGAAGAGATCGTTCGAATTTTTTTTTTCTGCGGTTATGTGGCGTCGATTAAAACGTGAAAGAAATTCATTTCGTAGAAATTCATTTCGTAGAAATTCATTTCGAAGAAACGACGAATGGTTTGTCGAGGTATATTGGAAGAACCGTGCGTGTAGTCTTTTTTTTGGAATGCGAATTTTAGGAATTTCTGGTGTGAGAATAATATAACAGATGCATGGTGAACGTGGTCAGGTGGTGTATGCGGTTTTGCAAAATGAAATATAAATAATATTAGGTCGTACTAAATGTTCGTGCCACTTATACTTCTGATAATCGAATTTATATGTGAAACATACTATTTATGTGTTGTAAAGGAAGGTAATCTCTCCACTTTTTTTTATAATATTTTCTCACCATTCTGGGATAGTCTTTTTTTCTATTAAATATTTTCTATATTTATATTATTATAATAGAAAATACTTAATATTATATTCATTATATAATTAATGAAACATACATTATGTACAACTTTTGTATATTTTCTCTTTAAGTGCCTGAAATTCGCAATTCAATCTTTTTCATTTCCCATTAGCCTTCTCTTAAGAAACAATAATTATTCCAAGTACCAACTATCTCATCCACGTTAAACTATGGACGCTATTACATTTTTACTGCTTTTTATTATTAAATATTGACACAGTCTTCAGCACGAGCTTATGGGATGACCTCAAACGAGCCGATCGTACCGTTCGGCACGGAATAAATTCCCAAAGAACGCTGACTCCTCGGCCGATGAAAACTACGCCCTTTAACGGCGCGGAAATCGCGGATAATTCGCGACAGGAAACCCCCGTGACGTTTTCCGGTGCGAGGCGTTTGGCCCTCCAGCGGCGCTCCGGGGAGGGGGGGCGGTACGTTCGATTAAGTGGCTTATTTACGAGGGTGCAGCGTTCTCCTGGTACAAACGAGCGAGGTGTGAGTTCGTCCTTGAGTCTTAACCAGGCTAAAAAAGAGCCGTCGATTACGAGCGGCCATTATTTTCCGCTGCTCTCCTTTTTCTGCTCCCCTTTACTTTTAGGGTTCTCCGGGCACGGGAGAAACACCCGAGCAGGGCTGGCAGAGAGCCGCGGAAAAGGAGGACAGT
Source organism: Hylaeus anthracinus (assembly GCF_026225885.1). Taxonomy (NCBI): domain Eukaryota; kingdom Metazoa; phylum Arthropoda; class Insecta; order Hymenoptera; family Colletidae; genus Hylaeus; species Hylaeus anthracinus. The sequence goes on from NW_026535165.1 coordinate 16,911, forward strand.
CTTCCTTCGTATTTTTAACCAACCCCTAACGAGCGGCTGGCTTACTTATTATTGGCTCTCAAGGCGCCTCGCGTTCCTCACGGCGAACCAGACGCAACCCCTTATATCTCTTTACCTCTTTCTTCGCCATCTTTTTTATCTTTTCTCGCTCTTCCTTTCCATCTTCTAAACCCCCGCGCTCTCCCGCCCCCCGCTCCTCTCGCTCGCGTTTTCCCGTCCGATGATGGAAATTCAAGCGTAATTTATCTGCAATTTTATCCCGGCCGCGTTGCACCGTCCGGAGGTTCAATTTTCCGTGCGTTATCCGCGCCGAAACGATGAATCTTTCCGAAGGGAAACTCGTTAGTCCGGGAACGGACGGAGATCACGGAAACGCCTTTCGATAACGAGCGAAGTCCGGCAGGGACATCGAGGTCAGCGGGACGTTGCTAATATTTTCGTAATATTCATCTGTCCGATAATATATCAACCATTATAATTCGTTGACCCTTTATTTATCGAATTTCTGGAAAGTTTTTAAAATCTCGGACACCCTGTATATGTCCACATATCACTAGGGCCGAAAGGATTAAACCATAGTTTCCAATATTTTATTTCGACATGGCAATGATTTTCGAACCTCTTGAATCCTATTAAAAGAAATTTGCCTTCGGAATCGTCTCGGCTATCCCCTATTTCCGGCTCCTCCACTAATTCTGGGACACCCTGTAGAGTTGTCTCCAGCAAGCTTCTACAAGAAAAAAAGCTTGTGGCCCTATCCAACAATTAAAAACTAACTTGAGAGTCGCAACCATTTTCGAAGCGTATAATTAATACAGTACCATGAGAAAATGGAGGGGATTTGTAAATCCCGCCCGTAAATAAAGGGTTAGAATACTTTCTGTGTGAATGTGTATTTTCTGGGACCGGGCGGAACTCCGTTTTCGGAGACGCGTTGCTCGAAACGATGTGCACTTGAAAAAATAAAATGTTCGCTTCGTTCAAGCGAACAACGGAATGCTACATTTTCACCGATGCTACATTCCGCCATTTTCATTTACTATAGTATCGCGTGTGTGTGTACTTTTATCCACGGTCGAATGTGCTTTCGTCTATGAACGAATGAAACGCATTAAACCTATACGATACAATAAAAATTGATTCAACTGCGTACAAACAAAACGTGTCGATTTGACCCAACAAACTGAATATTTCGAATAACATTTCGCTCGCGTGCAATGCCGTTCCGCGGTTCATGCTTCATTTGGTCCCGTGTTGATTCATCGCATCGTGTTTTGTTACGGCGCAATAAATACGTTACGCAAATAAATTTACGTAGACGGACGTGAAATGAAACGCCGTCGCTATAGCTCATAAACGCGACGCGTTAACAATAATCTTTTTTCCGTGTTCGTGCCACCGCGTACAAGAATCGATTACGATATCCCCCCGCGGTCCAATTTCGCGTAACAATATTTCTCCAAAAATCTAAAAACGACTACACCGTTTAAAAAACGAATGGATATCGAGCCCCGCTGGAGTTCGGTTTCGAATAAATATTCCATCGCGATTTCCCATCCGAGAAAGTAAGAAAAACAGTGGTCGAAACGGTGGGCCGAAATTTCGGTATCCTTGGACGGCGAGAAATATTCTTTCCGAGTACGCTGCGAACCGCGGAAAGGGTGAGCGGCGTTTATAGGGTAGAGCAGTAAAGCGCGCGATTTGATGGGAGCCAATACATTCGAGCTTATCACCTTATCGCCAATGGATATACCCAGCTAGCAGCGTCCCACGGCGGGGGTTGGTCACCATAAAATATAGAACGAACCCCCTGTCGGGTCGGGGACGCCAACCCCGCGCGGAATCATCCCTGGACATCCCCCTTCGAACGAGCTCATCCCACTCCTGTCGCACGAACTGACACACGGGACCGCGCGTCAATCGATATCGATGAAAACGCCCCACGTGCCCATCGCGCTCGTGTACAAACTGTTTTTTCATGCATACGTTTATACGCGATAATCGATTCGAATTTAAGAACGCGCCGGAGGCCGGACCACCGGCTTCTAACTGCTACACGAAACGCAGGTGTTATTGACTCTAGGGGAGAGGAAATATTTTTTTACAATTTCGACTTTCAATTCCACTCCCATCAAATTCGTTTTTAAACGCTGTGCATGGCAGCACACATTTTCTTTAAGCTTGTCAGAGACAACTCTATTGGTTACGAGGGTTTGGAAAATAATTATCACTCGAATAAGACGCTCTTTATTTCGACCAGAGCAAAAGGAAAGAAAAAACAATTGTGTCCCGGCGTTGAATAATCGACAAATTCAAATGACCCAGCAATTTAGGAAAAAGTGACGCGGCAACGTAAAAGGGAAATTCCCAGAGTGAAACATCGTTTCCCTGGCGCGCGTCCTCTCGCAACCCCTCGTTTGAGGGGGGGGGGGGGGGGGGGGTCGCGTGCCACAGTCTCGCGTAGACGAAACGGGTGTGACGAGGCATTTAACACGCGGTCCAGCGGATGGTCAGGAGCGTAGGGTGGCTCGCCCTGGTCGCTATCGGCCCCAAACATAAATATTTAACGCGGTTATACGGGGCGCGAATAAAATTCGCCTAATTTATTACTCCACGGCTGGCAAATTGTAAAACGCTGATTGCTCGTCCCGCCCCTCCCGCCTCTCCGCCGTCTCGCCGTGAGAATGAACGAAAGGGAAGGGATGGGCAGGGGGTAGGGAAGGGGGTGCGAGGTCGTAATCTCGAGGGGCGAGTTTCGTCGAGCACTAGCTCGCGGCGGGTAAAAAGGCGCCTTTAGCCAGAAGAATGAAGAATAGCATTAGCCTGGATTAAATCAAGAAAAAACGGCCCCGAGGGTGGAATCGGGGGGGGTTGGGTTTTATCGCGGAGCCGCAAAAAAGTTCCGCCTTGGCGTGAAACCGCCCTCTTTTTCCATGGCGACTGAGGGAAGGCGACGGGGCCGAAAGAAAAATTGCGAGACGAGGTTTTGGAATGACGGCGAGTCGAATGACGCGACGATGACGATTTGGGAGTTGATACTGTCGCCGAGGGATCGATGAATGGCTTTTGTCGAGGTTCTAAATAAATAGTAGTATGTAGGTTGCTCTTTGAAGTCGATTTTCCATTTTCGTAAGCTTCCTGTTCTGTTTAAGTGGTAATAGATTCAGGCCGCTTACCCACGAAATTATTCATTTCTTGACAATAAACCTACCACGACGGGTCGAATGTTTTCAAACTTTTGGATAGAATTTTTGTGGGCAATGTACAGGTACCTCCAAAAATTGTTGAAGATCAAGAGAGGTTGAAAGGAGTGCTTCGGGAGATGATTCTAAACAACTTTTTTCTTAGCGAAAATGTTGTTCGAGACTTTGTTGAGGAGATAATAACAAAAAACCCCGACCTGCAGTAGTATAGGCTACGCGCTAGTCAGCCGCAGTAGCATAGGCTCCTCGCTAGACGGCCACGGTAGCGTAGAGTACACTATGAGTCGGAGTTTTCTGTTAATATCTCCTTAACGAAACCTCAGACAACACTCTTGCCAAGGAAAAAGTTGTTTCAAATCAGCCCCCGAACCACCCCATTCAAGGATCTCCGACATTTTTGACACAACAGGGTGGGGGAAAAGCGTGGAAACTCCTAGATATCTCGCGAGTTTAGTAAAAAAAAAAAAAAAAAAAAAAAATACGAAGGTCACACATTAGGTAACTTTTAACGAGGAATCCAACGGTGACCTCGGATTCGACCTTGAACCTCATTTTCAAGGTCAACTTGTTTTCTTTTTACTATAAACCCCCTATTTTCGACGCCGAGATCGAGAAGAGCAGAAAATTTTATGTTCCAGACGAGGGTCGAAGGTCTCGCCACCCCGTCGTCCAAGACGGCGCATCAGCACCGTGGAAATTCTCCCTCGATCGAACCCTGAAAGCTTCCACGGCCGAACGAAACGGGCAACGAGTGTTTGCGTCTCGTTCCCGTTTCTCCCACGGATTTCCGATTTCCCTCGAATCGGAGACCGTCGAGGCAGGAGAACGGACAGTCCATTGTCCGTGAAATTCGAGCCCCGACACCGAAGACGGTCAACCGAGGTCTCGCGGTGGACGCGTGAGAAGAAGAAGGAAAACCGTGGCGAAGGTCGAAGGCGCAAAGTCGCACGGGCGACGATTGACAGGGCGTCGAGTGGCTTCGGTGTTTACACGTCCCTGGGGGCGGCCGAGGTATCATGGCTTGAAAGCCACCCCCTCTTGTACTCATCTAGCTGACCCACCCCACGGGGTCGTTTCCGTGCATATTGGAAAAAATAACGCTCGGTCCCCTTCCGGGCCTCGATATCCAGTTTCGCGACGGGTCTCCGAGATATTGTTTTAAAGCGGAAATCTGTCCCTCGCGAGCTGTAAATTGAGAGAGGCACCTGGCAGCGGAGGGGGCAGCCGATAGCTCCACTCCTAGACCGATTCGATCCTCCGTAGGGAGCGCGAAACAAGAATCGAGGAAGCTAGTTTACGGTAAGCGCCGGCACGGATTTTCCCATTACTCGTGCCGAAGCGACTCGTGGGAGATCCGTGAAAGTTCGGTGCTTTTAGTGTTGCGACGGCTTCATTTTGAAAGGGAAATCTGATACGAGTCCGGAGGAGTCTGGGGAGAATGAACCAAGTGACGCTGATTGTATATTATATTAACTTATGCATGTTCAAACTACAAGTTCCAGTCTATCTTGTACAGGCAGTATTTAAATAATTTTAAACGTGCCCATATTTGAAGGGAACGTATTCGAATCTCCTCAAACAATTTTAAACGTGCTCATATCTGGACAAACCCTATTCGAATCTCCTCAACCTATCTCAAACGTCCCAAGATCTGAATATAACATCCTCGAAACTTCTCGGAATAAAGATCGTTCCAAAGTACAGAACCCTGTCCCGGATCAAATATTTAGCGTACCCGCGGGACCGTGTGGATCGTCATCGTTTACGCCGCGGGGAATCCAGCGTTCGCGTGATTATTTTCGTGATCTACTTCCGCCCGCGTAGCACGTATTCCCGCGCCGAGCCGCGAAATTAATTTCGTTCGGTGCCGGCGCGAATGCACCGCGCGCGATTCATTCTACTTTAATCTACCGATGTACGGTTTTAATGCGTCCGTATCCTCCCAAACGTGCCGTGAGCTCGTTCCCCTATATCGTTGCTCGTTGTTGCGCCCCTACGTATGCGGCTTTCGTCGAAATGACCGTGCCCGGATTCCCATCTTGGCCGGCGTACGCTCGCGTAAGCGGAGACGGCGGACGGAGGAACTTCTATCCGCGTGGGAATCCGGCGCGGTGCCTTGCGAAACTCGCGTTTACGCTCGTGTCGGCGTGAAACGTATCCGTACGTCAAACGTCTCTCGTATACATGAAAACCTGAGGGAAATCTTCCGCGTCGCTGGACATGGGAGTCCCATTTATCTTTCCGCGAACTCGTTTGCTATCGACTGCCGATTATTCTCGGGTAAATCGACCCCCCGTTCCGTCTGTGTCGACCATGTCTGAGGGGATGATGGGACTGATAAGGAGGCGACGCGTTCGACGCCGGGTCGCGAATGGTATTAAATTGGCAGGTGTTGAGGTAACTGGTGATCGAGTGCACGTGAAAGGCACTATTTAAGAAAGCTTTTGAGTTCGGTGTCCTACTCAGCCATCCATTTAACGGAGCGAATGCAAAATTGTTTTCTTACAGAATTTGAAGAGCGCATAAATAATTGCATTACTGTGCAATTTTTCCCTTAAATTTTATTTAAGTGGGAGGAGCTAGCTAAGCAGACGTGAAAACAAGATACAATACTGTGATCTGAAAATTCGTGAAAAATTCCCGGGGTAAATCCGCGTCCCCCCGGCGAAACGACGAGAGAAAGACACCCGGGGATAAAAGGGAAAAGCCGATATTCGAGTCTGGCCCGAGACGAATCGCTCTTTTATTTTGCAGTAATAGAGAATCAAGGAGCTCGTCGATTATCCATTATTCTCGGAGGAGCCCCGACCTTTGTCCCCGCGAGACGAAGTGACTTTAAAAAACTTCCGCGTCTCGTTCGCAACTTCGTAATGTCTCCAAAGGAAGCAGAAAGAGGAGAAAGAAGAAAAAGAAGAAGAAGAAGAAGAAGAAGAAGAAGAAGAATAAAGGAGAGGAACCCGGTTCTTAACGCTTCATTTTTACCGGGAAGATGTTTTAAAATTCCCGTCATTAATTTCACGAGGCGCGGACAATTTCCAGCGTTCAATTACCGAATCCCTTTTCTCGCGCGTCTGGCACACAACGAGCGAAAAGGAGCGTTTCGAGGCAGAAATCGTCGAACGGCTTTCTGCGAAAGGAAAACACGGTCTCTGGTAAGGCTTTGGCACCGGCACGCGGTTTTTCCGAGGGACCACGTCGGCGAGTTATCGGGGGCTGGTGGTTGCAGAAGTTTTTCACAAAGAAACGGCGCGATTCGTTTAAACGAGTTCACGGTGAATCTGAGAATTTTTTCGTCTGGGGGACGAACCGATCACCGTAGAATAAAATCGATAGAGTTTTTTATTTAATTCTAAGGTATACCTCATGGAATTTATTGACACTTTATATACCGGTCTATTTAGAAACAGTCTTTAATTTAAAATAGAGTTTTCTACAGTAGCATATGTCAATCGTGGCTGACAATAATTCTTGACTGAACATTGTAACCATCAACACAGTGAATAAATTCGAAAAGCTAAATACTGCAATTAAAATATAAATAGGGTATAAATAGACTCCTGGTAAATAAAGTGTTAACTATGTTATCGGTGTTCAAGTTGGGGAAATAGATGGAGCTTTTGATACATCTCTTCAAATTTGATTTTCTTTTTAAATACAAAGAACGTTATTTTTCTATGGATGCATACCGAGTGGATGAGAAACAGCAAGTTTATTATGAAAGAAAATTTCGTCCACAAAGGACTCTCGTTCGTATTTATTTAGATAAATGGCTGTGTACTCCTGCAATAAATCTCTCGTCCTGTTTATCCATGGAAAGAACGATTCGGGCGAAAGAAGCGAAGCAAAAAAGAAAGCGAAGCAAAGAAGATGGCAGGCATTTCCTCCGGGTTTATAACGAAGCTTTGTTTCACGAGCGGCTTTAATGGCTCGCCTTGCCCACTGAAAAGTCACGCTGCAGCTCGTCACTCGACGGTCGTTCCTTCTTTCCCTCTATCGGTTCCCCATTCCGTCGTTTTCCCTAGTCGTCCAAAGCTTCGTGCCTCTTACAGCGCGTGGCCCTTCGCGAGCCCAGCATTATTTTCCATTTTCTTTCATTCCCCCCGATCGCTCGTTCCCCAGAAACGAAAGACGATAGACGGAGGCTCCCTCTAACCCTCCTTTTCTCGCTCTCCTCGCGCGCCGATTCCGTCGACCTCTGGATTTCCCTGCGCATTTTCCGCCCGTCTGTCGGGGAGAAATAAGGGCACCGAGGATAGGGGCCGAATCGAATTCATCGCGTCGACGAACCATGTGCACGGGCCGTACGCCCCACCTCCGGAACGGGATAGGCCTGAGATAATTGAAATTCGGAAGCCTCTGCCATCGATAGCAGACGCCTGCTGACGGTTTTCGACCGAACGAAACGGTCTGGCGCGAAACTGAGCAGAAAATAAGAATGGGGACCGACGACAGGCCTGCCCATGGTCTTGAAGCGAGACAAGGGAGAAGGAAACTGAACTCTGAACGCCTGTCTGACCACTGCTGGGTGTTTCTACTTGTTTTAGAATTTCAGTTTATGCAGTCGAGTTAGTTAAGAAACATTGAGAAGTGAAGGAGTAATCAGACTATAATGAATGATGGATAGGAGTAAAGACTCTTCCAAGTAGAAACATCGAGTAATGATCAGACGAAGCGAGGAAAGGCCTCCTTATGGTACTAATGCTTTGAACGAGGCCTGCTTCGGGCAACATTTTCGCTAAGGAAAAAGTTGTTTCAAATCACCCCTCGAACCACCCTGTTCAAGAACATCCCAAACACCCGTTTGGGACACCCCGTATAGAATAATAACAAAATAATTTGTATCCAGATATTATCAATAAAATACCCAAGTTTACACTGTAGCCCCTTTCTCGATCCCAAAACACGTATCCCTCGCACTCAGCATTCCACCACGCACACTCTCTCCTTCTCGCACCTAGAATATTCTCCTAGTTGCTCTTCAGTGTCTGGTGTTAGCACGCAGACCAGGTTTCACGCCTTAGGCGTCGGTACGCTGCCGTTTTATCGTTTCGCGCAGCTTCGTAAGTACATTAATCCGTAGGTGGGACAGCCCCGGTCTCTTCTGCTAATAGTAATAACCCCGTCGTCGCTAATATATCATACGGGGACGTTGATTAAATTTTCGCGGAGTTCGGGTTTATGTTTCGGCTTTACGCGCCGTGAAAGGTTACGGGCGTCGCGTTTGCGATCCCGATACCCCTCGAAATTTGTTTTCGCGCGGAAAGAAGTACACGAGATACCCATCAGCGTCGAGATTCCGCCACCTCTGAATCTGTTCAGAGCCTTTCGCACCCGAGTGGTGCGTTTGGTAATATTTTTCATAAAATGATTCTTGGCTTCTTGACAAATTCAAGAATACACGATTCTATATCACGTGTTTCTAATTCTACGATCGTCTTGGTACTACTTCATTCTGTTTTATATAATCTATAGCTCAATGGAATAAAAATTCTATTTTGTTACACATCGCCACAATTCTCCAGCATCCAACTTTGAAGGATAAACCAAGGAAACCAAGAAAATCCTTTGGTTCCTTTATAAAAATCTTTCTTTGATCAGTCTCCTCTAGTTTACATACGAACTACTATTTTAATTACTCTTGTGTTTGATCTCGCACTTCGAATTTTCCGTTACAGCCAAAGAGTAAACGAAGCCGTTCGTTTCTTTTTCGAATACCGCTCGTTGAATAAGCATTTCCAGGCACGCGGCAGCCATGTTCGAGTTTCGTTTGCGATTATCACGTGTTCCAGTGTCATAGCGTACGGCCTCGGGCACAGAGGCGTGCGCGAACGTCGGACAAAAGCCTTCCGCTAGAAATAGCCCGGACCACGGCCGCATTAGAGACATTATGAACGGAAATGAACGACCGCGAGTGGGTGCACTTTGTTGCGCGCCAGCTCGTAATAAAGTCACCGCCGCGTATAGGGCGTAGAAAATATTACTTCGTTGTGTTCGCGTTTCTTTTTTTCGTCCCGCCCCCTGCGCTTTTCTCAAAGGTATACGTCTAGCGAACGAGTTCAGCGCGAGCTGGCCTGCATAATACGCCGTTGTTTTATCTTTTTCGAAAATTTCACTCGGGGAAACTCGGTCGCCTCGGATTAAACGGCTTAATAGACACCGCGGCGGACCGATTAAGTCGACAACCGCTGGATTATCCGAACGCGAAATGAGATCGTCGAAACTGCGTTAACGGAGCTCGCGGAAATAATTTCAGTGGATCGGTGTAATTTTCGGTGGTAAAGGGAGTCGAAGATCAATTGCCGAGTATAATTTATCACGGTCACCGTGTTCTTATCTCACTACTAATTAAATAGTATCGCTTCAATTCTTACATTTAAACTGCACCAAGTTCGCCACCTTTACTCTTCCTTAGAAATCGTAACTGTCTCCTTTGTTTTTCCAGAAATTCCCGAAGTACTCGTTAATTTTCTTTTCGCCGAAAAAGTATCCACCCACGATGATTAATTTCATCGAGTCGAACTGCTACGAGTTTCGCCTCGCCGCTCCTCGGGTCGCTTAAACGCGCTCTCCGTTTCGAAGACGAACGACGTTCGAGGGCCTCGTAAATTCCCCCGAAATCAAATCCGTAGAACGGTGACTGGTGTCGAAACGGAATGGCCCCTAAAAAAGTTTTAGGAGTAAACCTGTCCCGAACGTACCGGGATTCAGCCGAGTCCGATCACGTAGACTCATCTCGGTCATAAAACAAACCCCCCGGTACCGCCTTAGTGCTTTCTTCAACCTATCCCCGCGGAAACGTACAGCTGCGTGCTCTCGCAGCGTAACGGCTCACGTAGATACCGAATACGGGCGCGTTTCGACCCGTAACAACGAGACGAAATAAGTGGCGGTACACGGCTGCTTCTGATACGCGGGGCACGTTCCTTTAAATATAGACGATCCACGCGTACAACTCCCGGGGCTCTACGGACTGAGCCCGCGAACGCCGTGCAACGGGACGAGCGATTGTTTGTGGCGAAAGGAGTTAATACGACGAGAGAATCTCCGGTGGTGCGAAAGCGTGGGAGTAATGATAGTATAAGGAGTGAAGAAGCGTTTCGCAGGAGGCTTTGTTTTCGAGAAATCGATCCTGAAAGCATGTTGGACCACGTGTGTGATTCGGTTTAACGAGAGGTTCAACGAGAGATGTCTGATCAGTAATCTCTGTTTCTACTTGGAGGACTGAGTGCTCCTATTCGTCATTCATTATGATATGGTTATTTTTTTCAGTTCTTGGTATATATTTACTAACTCGATTATATTAAATTAAATTCTAAAATAAGTAGAAACACCTAGCCATTGACAGACAGGTTTCATTCAAGGCTTGATACCGCGACGAGTGTTTTCCTCGTCTCGTCTGACCATAACCTTCTGTTTCTACTTGAAAGAATATTTACTCATATTCGTCATTCATTATGCCACAATGTCCAACAATCTCTCACAACATTTTCTACCCCTGCTATAAAACGACATAACTCCATCGACATAATGCTTCACAACGCCAAAATCCTCCCAAACAATCGCGCTAAAATCCGCAAAAATCCCGGCCTGCGGGACTTCAAAATGCAATCGAGGCGAAATTCGAGGCTTTTTTATCCCCCGGAAGAGAAACGGCCGAAGGGCAGAGTCCGGTGGCGTGACGGGCGGCCCGAGTTATCCGGCGTCCGAAGGAAGGGCAGGAACGAAATATGGGTCTCGCGGCCATGGGGGTAGAAATATGGCGGCGAGCGGGCGCTGGAACGAGAAACACGACGGGCGCCGGCGGTACAACGCCGGTGCATAAATCCCGTGGAGGGGAAGTGGAACTCCGGGTAAGACACCTCGGGAACGGCGTTAAAGGGAGTTCTATAAGCCGCGGTGGCACGGATACTTTGGTATTTAAATGCTCCGGGACGTCCCGCTCGCCGAGGTAAATGAAGTCGAAAGAGAAAAGGAGATAGGCTGGCCGCCGGTGAGGCAATAGGGGCGCGGAGGAAAGACAAAGGGTTAGGCTAGGTGTAGTCGGCCGATGGAAGAGGGTTGAATTCGGGGAAGAAGAGAGCCTCTCGGTGCAGGCAGTGGTGATTTAGGCGAAACAACGGAACTCGCGGAGACAATGGCTGGGAGGAGGACGGGGGAATAGACCTTCCACCCAGTTCCCGTTCCTTCCACCGCCCTTACCCGCACCCTCTTGGCCCGCAGCTTGTCACTGTATGAGAGTACCCGGGCCGCTTAACTCCAAGACGAATGGCCGCTGAGACAGGCTTCCGCACGCCACGCACGCCCGGAACCCTTTCTCGCCGCCTTATTTGCAAACCGATTTCACGTGCAACGCCGCGTACGGTACGAGTTATATCGCGGGCGTACGTCACGGTTCCGAGGGACGGGAACCGGCCGAAAAGGTGACGCATCGTCTTCGACGGTTTTTTGGGTCACGGAGACTGGAGATCGATTCGACGATGAAACGCGAGTTCGATCGTGAATCGAGTCCTCCTGGGAGTCTCGCGGAGAGAGACGATCGCAGTAGCCGCAGATTGAAAGCAAACAGGTATCGCGAACGAGGGCCGGATGCACCGAGAGTGTTTACGAAGTCTCCCCGTTGCATATGCAAGCGCGACCGTCTCCCCTTTTTTTTTATTTCTTTTTTTTTTTTCATCAGCCACGGCTTTTCGGCTGGTCCTATTGAACGTCCAATTTGTCCAATCAGGATCGCCAGGACACGGTGTTGGGGAATAGACCGGGCGTGGTCGTAAGTACGCGCATTCAACGACCGCGCGTAAATAATCGTCCGAACGATTGTTGTTCCGACGATGGCGTGTACGAACGCTCTCCGATTCGCTGATAATGCGCTCGTAACGTGTCGCGCGGCCTTTCATACTGGTACCAGGTTACGGTCCCGTATTTCACATTCAGATAGAATTCTCCTAGAACCTTTACGGCCGACGTTCCTTTAATTTTGCGCGATTATTGCGAGAACATCGATTATTGCAGCGTACGATTCCACTCGATAGGTAATCGAGGTTTCGATTACGAAATAATAGCCGGTGACGCGAAGTCGCTTCTGTGTAAAATTGCCGGAAGAAAATCGGGACTCGAACGTTGCATTCATCCAGTCGAGATTCTGTGTTTACATTTGAATCGAGTCTAGCGTCGAACGTAGAAAGGGATAGAGAAAGGAAAAGAGGCCCGAGGAAAAAGAGCAGTCGGCAGAAGCGTGTCAATCAGTTAGGATCGTGTTACACTGCTCGCTCGAGTGTTAAATGGGAACCCTCCCAATGGCGAGGATAGTCATCCTGCAATTATCTATCCTACACCAATCTTGACTATAATTTTCTTTTCACCAAACAAGTTCCACCACGTCAATTAGCCAACGGTGTGAGAGGTCGTGAACGGTTTGCAGGCGTGACTCGACCAAATCGATGCGGTCCCGGTTCAGGCGGTTGTACGCGCGTCCAATTTGCCGGGTGAAATTTAATCCCGCCCGCAGTTTTTAATGATTTATTCAGCGAAAAATCGGTGCTGCTGTCCCGCGTCCGGGCGGTGTAATGGGCGAAAAATTCGCGCGGGGCTCAATGAACGGCCATTAAAAGCCCGCGTCGTGGGAAGACGGATGGCCGCCGCGCGAAAATACGCGTAATGAAATCCACCTTTCGAAAGTGTCATCGCGGCCCGACAACGGCCGACCCCCTTTTTAATATTCATTGCGGTAGTTCCCGAAACGTAGAGGAGCGGCCCGTGAGCCCTCGAATTTTATAGTTCCGAGCGACATTATCGGGACGGCGAATCAAACCACAATTCACGTGTCCTGGGCCGCGGGATTTCCGTGTTCGGGCGCCATCGTCGAAACGAACAATTGTTTGCGCGCACGATTATTTACGCTCGTTCGCTGAATACGCGTACTTACGGCCCGGGCTCGGTCGTTTGTCCAAGACGGCTGCCTGATTGGACAAATTGAGCGTTCTGGGCTGAAAACAGCGTGGCTTGGAGCGTGGCAGACCTTGATGAAAAAAGGATATAGGCGACCCCACAAAAGGTATACCCCCCAGTGATGGGGATGGTTCCTGTGCATATATCGCGGACAAATTTCCGCAGTTACAAGTAGAAACAGAAGGCTATGGTCAGACCACGCGAGCGAGAGCATCGTTATGGTACCAAGCTTTCAACGAGGCCCGTCTGACATTTGCTAGGTGTTTCTACTTATTTTGGAATTTAATTTAATGCAGTCGAGTTAGTTAAGAAACATCGAGAACTGAAGAAGTAGCCGTACTATAGCGAATGACGAATAGGAGTAAGGACTCTTCCAAGTAGAAACAGAAGGTTATAGTCAGACGAGGCGAGGAAGAGACTCGTCGTGGTACCAAGCTTCGAACGAAGCCTGTCTGACAATTGCTTGATGTTTCTACTCATTTTTTACATCTGTCTTAATGCAGTCGAGTTAGCGAAGATTACATTTTCGATCTTCGATATCAAACTCAGTAACGCAGCAATGCTACATGGACCCCGGGGATTTATAGTGCGAGCCCCTACAAATCTCTAAAAAAAAAAAAATTGGTACAATTCTCCCAATCGTAATAACGAAATGGATGCATGGACCAGCAGAGACAGCGAATTAATTCGTGCGATTCGCTCTCCCAGCTCGCGTCAGAATGGCGAGGGAAGCTCTTTAAAAATTGCAACGGCGGCCGCAACAGCATCGGTTACAAAAAGCTGAGACGACACCGCGCCGATAAATTAAGCACGCCTCGGGCTTTCTGCTTCGAATATGCATACCTATATCCGTGGCCACGTAAGCCCCGCGTCACGTGCATGTGCGGCTCTCTGTGTACGAGCTGCGATGCACATGCAACCCTATGCCTTTATCCAGCTATCTGTGCGCCGTCTATCCTCCCGTGCACCGGGGTTCCCCCGCCCCCTCGTCTCGACGACTCTTTCGTTTCGCTGAAGGGTACAGGGACGTAAGGAACGAAGCGAGGGGGTAGAAGGGGAACAGGCTTGTATCGAGCGAGAATTTCCGCGAGACAAGCGGAACTGCTATTAGAGAGAAACGAGCCGAAAAATGTTCGCGTAATAAGACGAACTATTTCCATAACGGGGCTCGCGCGCATTATCGGAGTTTTCGGCTTAACCGACTCGAAACTTCGTGGCGCGGAGACTCGGTCACATTTTTATCGAATTTCTCGTTCTCCGGGCATTCCGACTACGAGAACGGAGACCCCGGGGTGCCCTAGGGGAAGGGCGGGCGATCGTCGACGTTTCGTCAGCGTCGCAGATGGCTTCGTTAGGACGGCGAGGTCGCTGGCCATCAGTCGCAGTCCTCAGGAGCGAAGGATAAGTATGAAATTAAATCGAACGAAATAACGACGAAACGGACACGGCGAAATGCAAGGCGGGGTTGAATCTCGTAGGTCGGCGTGCTGTCGATTCGAAGGGTCCCTTTTTTTTAATGAGCTCGTGATAACTTTTTTGAAATAATTGCATTCACTTCGCAACCGACTTTATATGTCGCACACTTAACCCTTTGCACTCGGATGTCCCTTACGAGGGGACGTCGCGAGTCTAGCGAATTTTGTTAGTGGTTATGGAATATACATAAAATGCTCGAACAAATTTTGCTAAAAATGGATGTTTCCTTGAAATTTTCTTACTGAAATTGCACGAGAAATATAGTGTATACAGGGTGTCCCAAAAAGTCGCCGCAAATGCCGGCCCATACATTGATCGACCAGCGGTATTGGGACGCCCGTGGTCGAATCGCACACATGCGAATTGTGGGCATTGAAGCACCCCTCCCTGGTGAAGAGTGCTTCGTCTGTCCACAACACGGAGTTGTTGTATATGCGGACCACTAGTCCGGTGCTACTCAGGCAAAACTACAGACAAGAGAAATAAGAATTTGTGGAGGCAGTGACGGGGTTGGTATCTGAGAGACATACAATTGTCGTCCCTTCTTCACGAAGGTATAATCTTCGTTCGTTAGTTCGAAAAATATGCGGACCAAAATATGGTGCGTATATACAGAGATTTAGAGAAAAATGTATGAGCAGGCGTTACGCGGAAATGGCGTGAATTAAAGAGTTTCCTAAATGAGGCTTCAAGGTTCCGTTTTTAATAATAAAATGTCCCAGTCAATGCGGCGTAGTGAACAATTTAAATTATGTTTAATTACAATCATGTGCGCTTTATTTAAAATGTGCCAATTGAACATATTCGATATACGAAGGGTTTTCGAGGTCGGTCGTGATTCCGCAGCGGTGAAAGCCGCGTTGCAAACCGAGCGATGGATTCGATTCGTCGGACACTGGGACCGAGCTCAGCTACGAAGTTCCGAGCCCCCGCGACTTCGGTATCAGTTTCCGACGGCGGACAAATCTGCGGATACGATGTCCGTACCACTGTCTATTCGTCTCGGGATACGGTTTACTGAAAACGTCACCGTTTAAACGCTACGGTCGCTCGATAAGCGGCCAAACAGACCTAACGATGCCTGACCGTCGGTCACGCGCACGACATTTTGCGTGAGACACGACACGGTACGAACAGTCGATTACGCCAGGGTTGCAGTCAAGGTTAATTAGAATTGCACACAGGGGCGGCGGTGGACGTCGAGGGTCGGCTGTAATTGCACGTTTAATTCTCTTAAATCGCGATTAATACCGGGTGTTGTGAATGGGAAAATGGGCTGGCGTTTGTGTGGTCATTTGTGTATTTTTAGAATGAACGTAGTTATGCGACTTGTTGTTAGCGATGAAATTTATAATGGATAGGAGAATCTATAATGAATTTATAAATACAATTATAAATTTATAATGAATGAATTTATAATAGATATAATGAAATAGAAGTACCGAGAAAAATATAGAAATTTTCAAACGCAGAAGTTGGGTCAAAATAAATATCTTTTTCTCTTGTTTAGGTTAATCACAGTATTTCGTTTGATTATTTGTTAAAAAAATGTAGGCTCCTGAATGAACTAACTTCGAGCACATACTTTATTTCTCTTATCTCTTAATACAGTTTTATTCGCCATTACGTACTGTATGCAATTCGATGCCATGCCTACAATTTTAGTTGTGCATTTCCAAGTCGCATAAATGAAGTCATTTCAAACGAGACTCAAAGCTCGTGGATAGGATTAGAGCGCGCTAATTTCCGAAGCGATTTAATCCCCGAGAGTATCTCATTCTCGACACGTTTCCATCGCCGTGGTACGCGGCGATTTTATTCAAAACGAAAGGTAAACGTTCGAGCTCGTAAAAAATTTCAGCAGCTCGAACACCGTAGGTTTGGAAAGCACACACCAGCGAATCAATTAAAACTCAAATGGCAGCGAAAGCCTCGGACGTTAACAGAATTCAACGAGCTATTCACGAATCCGCCCCGTGGCGGGAGTAACACCATCGGAAATGGAAAAATATACGGGAGAGTGAAAAGAAAAGTGTACCCTCCGTCCACAATGCTTTCGTACCTCGATAAAAGCAACATTAAGGTGCAAGAACGCGCAGCGATATTGAACGTAGCCGGGTATGGCTTCCGCGCGAGTCTACGCACGCCGTAATGCTCTCGCCAACAGCGCGGAATACCTTCGCACACATAGCCCGACTCGGCTCCGTACGTTTACCATAGCGCTATTTTCTCTTTTTTTCCTTCCCTGTAGAACAGAACGCTAGACGCGATTGATTTTCCGGTGGAAGAGGGAGAAAGTGGAGCGAGAAACGAGAATGCTGATCGATTCCTGATTGGTCGATAACGATCTCGTTAAGAGTAGCACTCCGATGATTATCCGATTCCTGGAGAGATTATTCCCATGGGCGAAATTTTTCAACGCCCACCGGAATTCGTGGAGAGACGAGGGAAACAACTTCCGTATCCTGGATGGTAACGAGGTCAAGTACATACCGAAGGAAAAACACGGAAGTGCCTTCCCGGGTATTACTTACGGAAGTGACAAATTTTCTTCGATCTAATAGACGAAACTTTCGAGAGAAAAAATTGTGAGGCTCGATGGGTTAGCTAATGTACGTATTCTTTTTATGAGATTACATTGTGTTAAATTATTCGTGTAAAGGTACGGGAAACTAACGATACACCTGAGTGTATTCAGTCGGTCCCATAAGTGTTAGAATCATCTATATTTATCGAAGAAATTTGTCTAGTTTAAATGAATGCTTCATGTTTCCGAATCAATTTTCCGTTATAGATATGTCCACGAATAATCTTCACACACGTATATATTTACAATTATAAATTTATTTGGAAACATGAAGCATTCATTTAAACTAGACAAATTTCTTGAACAGAGGGTACGAATACTTATGGGACGGACCGTAGTTGTGTCAATAGTTCGTAAGAGTGGTGGCAAGATTAGAAAAGTCGATAAAATCAAAATCATTCGATTAGGACTTCGAGTCGAAATTTCCTTCTTTCTCAGACTTAAAATTCATTCTACAATAAAAATAATAATCCCGTCACAGAAAAACTGAAAAAGAACAAACTTCAATTCCTACTAATTCATTTTTAATGCGATTCCTTTGCACGATCGTCTCTCAAACGTGTCGATGGTACACCCCGAGTTACGATTATTCGATTGTAGCTCGTCGTTACGATGAAACGCGCTATATTTATTTCCCCTCGCCCCCCACCCCACCCCACCCCTCCGATAAAAGCTTCCATCAAATCCCGCCATCCGTCGTTTATCAAGGCGCGACGTAACGTTGTCGAAAAATCGTAAAGCGACGGCTTTACTGCGGCCAGGCACGGTGAAAATAAATTAGCCAGTTCAGAATGCCGCTGTCGCATGTGCTAATGTGAATTTGTGGCATTACGAGCATGAAACATAGCTGCGCCGTGCCTGATTCCGGCAGGTTCGCACGCGGAACTCGCCCCGACCTGCCAGTAGGGACACACGGGTTTAACGAGAATCGCATCGGGTGCATCAGACGCGGCATGGTGGCGTAAACACATTGCCCCTATCGATCGAATTCCCCCCCAGAGACCAAAGAGCGGTGTGAGAAATTACAGGTGATTGCATTCCTACCCTCAATAATGCAGTCTGGCCGTCGTCGGAGAGAAAAATTATTCGGCCTATCGCGCCGCGCCAACCCGGAATCCGTTCGCCGATTTTCCATCCCCAAGATTATTCGCGAACCGGCGAAAATATTTCGCAGCCCCCATTTTTTTTTTCGTCCACTGAAAAAAAAAACTCAAAAAAACTATTGGGCGAGGACATTTTATCGATTAACAGGGCACTCAATTTTTCTGAGCTAGATAAATTGATATTCTTGTTGCTTACGACGACAAAGAATGCCTTTACGATATTTGTACAAAATTTTCAAATTGGACAATTAAAGAAATTTGCCTAAATTAAATTATAGGTTCAACGTTTCCGAATAAATTTTTCGTTAGAAGTTTCGCTAGACATAGAGGATACGAATACTTATGGGACTGGCGGTATATAGGACACATTGAAGCATTCGTATCGTCCCATCGACAGGGCAATGTCGTTTCCATTCGAATAATTTACCAGAAATCATTTCCTCGCTACTACAATTTTCGGGAGGATCGAAAGTCGAGAAATACGAGCCACCCCTATCGTAACGTTCCACGCGTCTCCCTGTTTTCGCGGTTCTGTCCCGATCGAATAAATAACGATGAAAATAATTATGAAAATTAGCGATTTCAATGGGCGATAATTATCGTGCCCGGGCGCGGGATTATTATTGTAATCCGTGGGAACTGTATTTCTATGGGGGCGATATCGCTCGCTGAAATATTAATATTACACCTGTAAGGGCGCTTAATAAAATCAAGCATTCGGTTATTGCGCGAATGGACCACGGCGACCGTTAATTTCATGCATAAATATCATCAAGACTTTATTGCCGCTCGCGTACCGACAACGGCACAGTTAACGTCATTAAATCGCCGCTAGTCGTGTCTCGGTCCACGCACGTTGTATTTTCAAATCGATTAGACAATGAAAACAACTTCTACGGTTTCCCCTTAACTAGATACGTACAGTAAAGACTGGATAAGTGAAAGAAAATCGGGATCCAAGCATCCCATTTCTATTCTGTGCTTACGTTTGGCTCGAGTCGAGCGTCGAACGTAGAAAAGTACAGAGAGCGAAAGAGAAAGAGGTCCGAGGAAGAAAAGCAGTCGGCAGAAGCGTATCAATCAATTGGGATCATATTACACTGAGCGTCAAGCATGCACGTAGTTTTAGAGAGACACAGGTAGTTAACTACGTTTGCGTCGCGAGCAAATTTATGGGGCCGCGGTATTCTTTTTGCCGCGGACTGTATGTATCATCGAGGGACGCGACCGTGCATGTTTGCGAACGATGATTAACGGTATCGAGGAAGATCGCTTATTGCAGCGTTCATTAGTAAATACCAATCGTAAATGGATATTTACGCTGGGTCGCGCGGGGTCGAAGGTCGAGATTGGACGACGCGTCTAAAGTGGGTGGTGTGAGCGATGGCTACCGGTGGCAGAGCCCGGAGTGATTTGTGTGGCAGATCGGGGCCACCGAGATCGCGGCACCGGCGTCGATATATTTCGTTTCCAACTCCATCGGGGTCTACCGACTGTTCTCCCAATAACGGCCGACCATTCGTGTATCCGTGCGCGCGTTGATACGTGTGCGCATATTCATGGCGAGCGCGCACACGTGGCAGCGATCCGAGCCGAGTCCTGTAACCCCCGAAGGCAGTTGTTACGGCTCGTCGTGAAAGCGAGTCGGACAAAAGCCTCGTAACTTAGGAATTCAAGCCTCGGGGGAGCGGCACGGGTTATGCGTCGATCAAATTTTCAACCGACGCCGTCGACCGCGCTCGCAACAGGTTGAAACAGTTGCAAATGCGATAAGAATCCGGTGGATGTTCCAGTGTGGTCATCGGTGAATGCGGTAACGTGGAATCTTGGTTCTGCGCGCTCTGGGAATCGAATAGAGGGTTTCACGATTTCTTTTTTGTCGGTGTTTTAAGGGAAATTCGGTCGCGCTAGATGGGAGCACGTGGGATAGTTAAAGAGGAGGGTTCCGTATCAATTAAGACAGGTTTTGTTCGCGAGCAATTTGCAAATTGTCGAGGCGCGATCGGTCGCGGGAAATGAAGGGAAACGAGCGCCGAGGATCGTCGGCAGCCTTGACTCGGGGCGGGTTGAAAATTGAAATGAAAATACGAAAGTCGCGCGAACGGACTTTCGTATTTTTCATCCAGAAATCTTACAAGCCTCCGGTTGAGACGTTCTTGTTACTGCCGCCTCTCGGTGCTCGACAATAGGCAATTACGCGACGCTCGTCGACGGATCGTTATTCATTCTCTCGAAGTTCTCGAATTCCTGACTCCCTGCCTGCTTCTTAATTTACGCCGTCGAGCGTGCCCGGCCGGTGTCCTTCTTTTTCCGCGGACCGTTTTGCGACGTACGACCGTGGAACGAGAAATTCAAGCCAGATTAACCTCTCGACGACGACGGACGCTTTTCCCTCTTCTATTTTACGCGCGGAGATACCTGTATCAGCCATTTCTCATTCGGTGTCAATCATCGTTCGAAACTTGCATTTTTTTTCTTTCGTGAAATACGCGTTTCATTGTGAAATAAATTTTCGAAGATGAAAGTGCGAAGTTCATTCGTACCGAAGGAAGGATACGTTACTTTCGTGGAGGTACTCTTTCTTTTCGCTTTTTTCTTGAATGATTTAAAAACGAAGCATCATACAACATTTTCGCAAAGGAAATCGGAATCGTCTCGGCTAGACAATTCTTACACTACGGTTCTTACACTAATTCTCGGACACTCTGTATACATATCTAATAGGTACGACGTTAGAATATTTTCGATATCAGTAGCACTATCGAGACGTTTAATTTCACTCCGAAACCTTTCGCGACAACAGAGCGTACGAAGAGCATTGTACAACACCACGGGTGACATCGACGAATCAAAACACGACACGACGAATCGAAACACGTGTAATAGCCATCTGCGTGACTTTCAACGTTTTCCGCGCGGTAGTCGAAGGGTTAAGAACCACTCCATCGCGAGGCGATCGTTGCCTCGATATTTACGGCACCCCGAGCGTTCTGGCAACGCCGAACTTTGATGCAGTTTCCAATCTTGCCGACTGAGAACGCTATCAGGACGACGACGATATTCCTTGAGCGGTTGTAATACAAAACAAATTGATAGCCACTTCCGCGAAGCGTTACGCCCGCGAGAGGTCGAATATGTGTTTCAACGTAGACTGCGCGACTTTTATCGCCTGGCTGGTATCAGAAGCCTATACCGATCCCCCTCGGGCCCCTCGGTTGTTCGATCCTCAGACCCATAAAAGCAATAACTCGCAATTTACGGGGCCAACAGTTTGGCCGCGCGTAAGGTAAACTCGAGCCAAGCTGGCACGAGTCGCGCCTACGTTTTTCAATTTCAACAGACGAAAAACAGCGTCGGCCCGAACGACCCGTTCGAATTCCCTCGTAAAAATCCTTCCCTTCGTTTCGTCGAACGTTTCGCCGTCTTCCGTATACTTACGACGAAGGGAGCACTCGTCCACTCGATATTTTCGTGATAACTTTTTATAAACAACGGACACATCGTTTCAGTCGAATACAATTTTATGCCGTGCTTTTTTTTTTGCATTATCGAAGGAAACGCTTGGGGAAGCTATAAGTGATACGAATCGAAGGGAAAGGGAGCGAAACGGTGGACAGCCGTTGACTCGAAATGGAGTCACCACGGGCAAAGAACGATGATGAATTGCGGCTTGATGACGACAAGAAACCGAGATAAAAGTTGGGAGTGCTCGAGAGAGGAAGTCTGTGATACGTTATCGATGAGGGAATCCATCGTCTCGGACGAGAAGATGAGAAAACAGGATAATCGACTCGGGTCTTCGAGTAGCTTGATTGCGAGATACGGTTCGATCAGCCATGTGGTTCGTTCGGAAATAAATTTGCACGTTTTCGATTGCCGGAGTGGTCTAGATTTAAATTTCGGAAAGAGTGTCGCTAGGGACTTCTGTTGTGATTATTGGCGACACTTGCAGTCAGTCCTACAAATATTCGTACACTTTTGTGTTTATTGAAGAAATTTGTCTAAATTAACCCTTTGTTTACAGGGAGCTTATTTATAGACTTTTTAATTGCAGTATTTACCTATTCGAATTTATTTACTGTGTCGATGGATGTCTACATACAATGCTCAGTGTTTGAAAACAGACTTTGCTTTCAATGCACCTAATAACAAAATGGAGAAATTATTGCGAGAAGAAAAACGTTGTATTTTCTAAAAATCGTCAAGGTGCCCCTCGAACCGTCCCCGGGAACGCGGATGACTGAAGTCGCCGGATGGTTCCCCCGCTTCCGTTTACACGACGTTTCAGGAAGACGGTTCCTCTGCTTCCTGAAAAATCGACCAGAAAACGATCCGTACGACGCTCTTTTCTTGTGCCTCTCCCTCCCTTTGTTCCTCTCATTCGCCACCCGTTCGAGGCTTCCTTTTATATCCCGAAAGATGTCTCTCCCTCGTTACCGTGAATGTCGCGACGAGTTCAAGCGGAATTTCAAGGAGGGCCGCAAACGACGTAACTTCCGCCCGAGGTAGCCGACGATATCGGACATGGGAGATCGTCGCGATGGATCGGGGAATCGTCTATGGCCTGGAAACGCGGCCCCGCGACCGTCCCTTCCGTCTCTCGGGGAATTGAACGATCCGATTATCGTGGGAAAACAGTCGCTTCTTTGACGAACCACCCCTACGCCATTGATATTCTCCTCGGAGATAGCACCGCTCGTGCTTTGTAAATGGGGTTATACGCGAAATTGGGAAGGATCACGGTCCGTGTCAATTCTATTCGGATTTTAGGAAGAGGAACACTGTTCGGTTGGCAGAGTGAAACAGGTCGAAGAAGTATTGCAACTTCTTAACGCTGAACTCGAGGTCCAAGTAGAAACAGAGAATTATGGTCAGGCGTGGCGAGAAAGAGTCTCGTCATGGTACCAAACTTTTGAACGAGGCCTGTCTGGCCATTGCTGGGTGTTTCTACTTATTTGGGAATTTAATTTAATACAGTCGAGTTAGTGAAAATACATTGAGATCTAAATAAGTAGCCACACTATAATGAATAACGAATAAAACTAAATACTCCTCCAAGTAGAAACAGAGGGTAATGATCAGACGATACGAGGAACAGCCTCGTTGCACGAAGATAATTGCACGATCCGCAGTTCCTTCTTCCACTCTTTCCTGCGTATGATATTTTTTTAGCACAGCGATGCGTATAAACGGTTCGATTCAGTTTCAATAATTCACAGACGATTTTGAATAGTATCCTCGAAGCGATGCGCGTAGGGAGTGCCTTTTGTTCGAAGAGAGCGAGGCGGGCGACACGTGAGCCGACAGAGAGGACGAGGAATACGGAAGTAGAGAGACGGGAGAGAGAACTGAACTTTTCCGACGTCGAGAGGGTGGGCGAAGATATGACGGAGACGACGAGGGGTGGGGAGACGATAGAAAGACTGTCGTGGCATTGATCGGCCGGCGGATCCTTGCTCCGGCCTCTTCAGCATCCGATAAGTATTTGCGACTTTCGGAAGCTGAATAGGACGCTGCGAGATCTCGACGGTCCAGGGTATCTCACAATCGTCGCAGGAGCGATCTCCGGATAACTGTACTAGCAGCAACCTCCACGTGCTGAGAGCTGATACAGGAAAGACTGGATAAGTGCAAGACAGGATTGACCGGATAAACGCGAGATGACTAAAGTTTCAGCTGCGATAGGCTGTTATTATAAACAAATTATTCTTCACAAAATTTGGAGCCAGATTTTATACACAGATAGAGAACCATGAAACTTTTTCTTTAAAAAAGTTTTCTTCTATCTATTATAGTTTCGGAGACTCGCTCATATTGTAATCTGAGAAAATTCAAGCAGATCTTTGTTAGCGAACATATTTTTTTTTTTTACGTTGCGTCTGGTAGCTGGAGGTGGTCCTGCTTTCGTCGGCGAAGTATCGACGTGTTTATCCAAAGTGACGATAAGCAGAACCAAAGAGACGCCACGACGTCGCCTAAAATTTGAAAGAGGGCTCACTTATTCGACAACCTCAAAAATAATCGGACGCGCGTACACGGAGTTTATATTTTCACAAATTGAATAAAGACTTTAACAAAGACTATATTTTAGCATAAGAAAATTAGTTATCTTACATATTTCAGATCCTCCTCGAATCACCCTGTAGGGTCCAGCTGGTAAATCGTCTCTATTAAACGAGGAGCACGTAATCCTCGCCGACAGGATTCCCCAGGATCGCGTGATCCAAATTGACACCGTTCGGTGTAACCCGTCGGGTCGCCGTCGAGAGACTATTTATCATGCGTATCGTTTCCTCGTGGTTACGAGGGCCGCGATCCCGAGAGATTCCACCTTCGAGGCTCCGCCATTGCCTGGCGTGGCGCGCGATCGTTACCGGCCGTCCGCGTCGTTCGAGCGTCTTGATCGAGAAACAGCGGGAACGATCGAGCGAAATTGATTGAACGGGTAGCTCCCGGAGCCTGGAGCGTCGTCTTTGATCGGGATAAAGTGCTGTCGGTGCTGGATATGCAGAAGAGAGGACGGGGACGGACGCGGGAACGACGAGGGAGGGGCGGATCGGTTTTGTCTGTTCATTTGGCAAGTAACGAAGTTACCCTCGGAGCTAACCTAATCATTAGACCACACTACTCGCTCGCGTCTGGCTCTCTCCGAGCCATCCATCCTGCCTATTTACCGAACTGCTCGTCTCTGTCTTCGGCGACGGCGAATCCTCTGCTTTTTCATCGTCGACGAATCGGCTACGATGCGGCCTCTGTTTGCCTACGCTCCCGTGGTTCGCGTCGTTAGCTTTCTTTTTTTCGTTGCGTCGACCACGAATACGAAAGAGGCTATTACAGAGGAGAGAGAGGGGTAAAAAACAGCACGGACGGAATTGATCTCGAACACCGGGTCGTTACGGTATCAACCTTTTAATGGAAAATTAATTGGGAGAAACGATGGGACTCGAGATTTCCCGGTGCCGTCGTGGCCTCGATCCCGAAGAATCGAACGCGCAATTAACCCCCTTCCAGGCCCCGGCGCTTAAATACGGTCAAGTTTACCGTTTTCTTTCGATGTGCATTAATCGGGTTTGCTCTGGGAGCGATAACAGCAGCGATCGAATAATGGGATCGATGTGGACATTGAAATTTAATATTCGGAGTTTGCGGGGGTTGTTATAATCACTCGTTACGTATTGATATTAGGTCCTTTCAAGGACCTCCAGGCATTTTTAGGACACCCTGTATATATTTGTCTAAATTAAACGATAGGTTTGATGTTTTTATAAATAAATTTTTCATTCAATATTCACATACGAATGTACGTGTACAATGAAAAATTTATTTCGATTCGTGCAGTGAACGACTCAAATATTGTTTTTATATCAAGAGAAATACCAAAACCTACGTTTCGCTCCTACCTCTGTGAAAATTGTGTCCCCTATAGATCGTCTGAAACCGACATAGAAACGATCGGACACGAAGAGGTTAATTAGGCCGGGATTGTTTCGAATCGGAGGCTCCCCGCGCGGACGTAACGACTACGCAAAATGCGTGTGTGATTGAGGGCCACTTGATGCTATTCAGATGCGACATGGGAAAGAAAAAAAAAGGGACGAACGGAGAAACAGAACGGCGAAGAAGGAAACGGTAGCGACAGGCCTTTCTCCGCGCAGCCTTTTTTCCTCCGCCCTTAATTTGCCCTGAATAGCAGCTGATTGATCAAGATTGAGTGGAACGAAGTAATGCAATTACGTGTCCCGGAGATCCCGACGGTCACGCACACCGACGAGTTTTGTTCCCGTCTAAGTTCGCCGATGTTTATGACGACGCTGATCAAAGGAAATCGACGACCGCGCTTCCCGCTCGAAATAACTTTTAACCAAAACGGGAGGAAAGTGGACGCGCAGCCGGTTGGCCGAACGAGAAATTTAACAAGATAATCCCTCCTCGTTTCCCGGGACGATTTTTATCGCGCTCCCGCGTTCAGGATGGTCTGAATTTCCAGGAAATTTCGAATCCAGCGCAGATTTCCCCGGGATAAAGCGACGGAGAGGACCCGGCGGTCGCTACGAAACGGAGGTAAGTAACCGTCCGCGACGGGGAACCGGGGCCAACGACGACTAATCTAAAATAAATATATAATGCTCTTCTTTCCTGCGCGAGAGTTTCAGCGAGGAGGGCGGCGCGTAAGAACGCGGATTACGACGGGGAATCTCGCAGGAGCAATCTCTCTGGATGTTAACGCCGAAGACCCCGAGGGAATTGAATGTCTCAGGCTATGATTGTCCAAACGCAATTCTTGTCTAAACTATACGAAATCAAGAATTGTGTGGGGACATCAGCGCTCGTGACGCGAGTCAACTTGGAACGCGATCCTTCGCCGAATATTCGGCGAGTTGAGGAGGAAATTGTAAATTAATGTCGTCGAAAATTAAGTTAATATTATATAGAGGAACGTATATAATATTAACTCAATTTGCATGTGTCCCCAAATACAGGTTTATTCTACATATTCTCGTATTGTATGATTGTAGCTTGTATTGTGCATTATATACTGAATGATTCTCCTTTTACATATATAATATTAACTCAATTTGTATGTGTCCCCCAAATACCCTTGTTTATTCTAGTTTGTATTTTTGTATTGTATTGAAACATGGGCATGTACGAATGATACTTGAAATGAATATTTATTTCAACGGCATTCTTCTCTTATCGTTGTTGTAATATACACAGTGTTAATTTTAATTTAATTTATATAAGTTTCTATATTCTTTTATGTATTCTATTTTGTATCTTTTTTATTATTTTACAGGGTGAGTGGAAAAATGGTGGAGGTTCTTGAAAGGAGTGGTTCGCAGAGTGATTTGAAACAACTTTTTCCTTAGCGTAGCCTATGTTACTGTGTTACTACGTCTATCGCGTAGTCTACACGTTTTCCATTAATATCTCCTTAACGAAGCCTCGGACAAGATTTTCGCCAAGTAAAAAGTTGCTTCAAATCACCCCCCGAATCACCCCCCGAATCACCCCATTCAAAGGCCTCCAACATTTTTGAGAAACCCTGTACATCGTTCTACCTTGTATCGCACACTCTGTACCAAATAATTCTCCCCATGACCGTTCAAATAACAATATATTTAAATAAAACTTAAAACAGCCATTCATAACTTCGTCCTCCACAAAACATCCTCTGGTCTTTTCATCCGTGTTCCATTCATATACCAACGAACATAAACAGACGTAGGGTATATAATTGATACTCCAAACGTTCCGTTTTCACCTGAAGCTACACCGAGTACGAAAAGTGTACGCAACCTCCGGTAGGGTTTTAACAGCGGGCTCGCTGTTGAACGCAAAACTCGTTACAGTTTTGCGCCGTACTCGCAGAACTTGGTAACGACGGAGAAACATTCCTCCGATACCGCCACTAACGATCAGCCTCAAGTTA
Organism: Hylaeus anthracinus; assembly: GCF_026225885.1. Lineage (NCBI taxonomy): Eukaryota > Metazoa > Arthropoda > Insecta > Hymenoptera > Colletidae > Hylaeus > Hylaeus anthracinus. The sequence continues at coordinate 44,658 of NW_026535165.1, forward strand.
GAAGCACATTCGAAAGGCACTCCGTCCCGGCCGAGTGTCTTTCCCTCGAAACTTGTCCATGCACGCGAGCTAATTGTTACCGTTTCCCTCGTTACAGTCGTAACACGAAACCGATGAAACGAGGAACAAAGTGAAACGATGGTTTGGAAATTGTTCTTCCTCGATGCAAATCAAAGAAAACGAGTCTAATGTCGACGAAAGGTGATGGTAAATATCGGGTTGAAATTTATTTGGGAGAAATTGAGGTAAACAAGTAATCGTTATTCAGCGGAGAAGGATCCTGCGGACGTATCCTACACACGTATGAATTTGTACCTGGGAACGGTACGTTACATACACGACGGTAGTTACGAGGGGGTGGGGATCGACAAATGGCATCGTCAGCACCTCCGTTTCCAGCAGGAACAGAATCAGAACCCATTCTTCGCTCGGTCCATTCTCTTTCCCTTTCATGCGCGGGGGTGTAATGTTCCGCTCGGGAAAAGCGAACGAAAAAAAAAATCCAACCCCGGGAGATTCAATAGTCTAACCATACGAGCCCTCGGCCGTAACAATGGGAGAGAAATTCCGTTGACCCGGCCATAATTTTCCGACGGGAAAAGGAACAATACCGACGTCGTCTGACAATTGTCTCCCGGTGTTAACGCTTTTCCTGATTTGTTCCGGGGCTATTTTTCAAATTACACGCGTAAAACCCCCCGCGACCAGGACAAAAGGGATTCCCGCGGTTTGACGCCGCCGATAACTAAACAAACGTTTGTCCGTTCTATTTCATCGGGCCTCTCTATCTCCTCGCTGTGCGAGATAAAAACGTATACAGGGCTTTCAGGCGTTTGAAGATCAAATATTTTAAACGAAAATTAACGTAGACGATTTTCAAACGGAATCTTTTTTCCATAAAAAGTCGAGAATTATTTTTTTAATGACACTGTGTAGTTTGAACTTTGTACTACAGTCGTGGTTTCTATTCTGTGTTTACATTTGGCTCGCGTCGAACGTAGAACGTAGAAAGGGACAGAGAGAGGACAAGAGAAAGAGGTACGTGGAAAAAGGCAGTCCAAAACGATAAACTTTCGATTACTTAGTCTCCAATAACCTTAATAATACTTAATCCTAGCAGAAATTATTAGTAATATTTGTCTAGCAGTCGATGCGTTAATAGAATTTAAATTTAAAGATTGAAGCCAAAGTTGGCATCCATCTTTGCAATTAATACGTTCTCCCGGACTCCTCCATCTGGAATTCCAAAAAGTAACGAACATAGAGCCAACGTATGATGTATTTGGCGACTAATATTGTACCTGGTTTAATGCGGTGAAGTCAGAGTATACCTCGCGGCAGCGTTTTAATTAGCGATGTAAAGGGCCTACCAGTTAGCAATAAACATATGACCTCCGCGGAACTAAAGCGCACCGGCACTAATGAAGTCTGTTAATTGCGCGCTTGCTAAGCTTTCAATATTGCTAACCTTATTAACAGTCGCGTTTCAATAATTCGAGAACACGATGATTCGTTAATACGCGTTTAACGCGATTCGCCCGAATCGAAATACGATTCGACCGTGCCGTAATTTCCGTCGATGTTAATTAGTCCGGCGCGATTCCGCGTCCCTGTTACTATACGCCGCGACAATACTTCGCGCGCGAGCGGATCAATTGCGAGCCACGAGTCAATGGTATCGTGTTTTTCGAGCATTTACTCGACACCGTGTATAGTTGCCTTTCGTAACGGGACCTACGATGCTGTGATCAATGAAACGATTGGATACTAATTTCACTCTCGATTTAATGAATTTCGTAATTAATTTCTTCGAGCACGAAACAAAATGTTATTAAGACGGTAGTAATATTAAACTCTCAATTATTCAAGAATAAACCACCGACTATTTTGTTCATCACTTTCAGATACAATTTGTTAACGAATGGATCACGTTTAATATATTCCTCGTTTACTATTCTTCTCTGTATCAGTCTGTCTTCCTAATCTTCTTCTCATCCACCAACTTAATAGCCGAAGAACAAGTGAATGTATCATATAATTTATCAGATATTAAATAAGTGGATATATCAGCAAAGATGCTAGATGTTTTCATTAGAAAAATTAATTATTTCTTGGTTACACATATAAATTAATGATCGTTAAGTTGAAGAATAAGTGAACGTATCATATAATTTATCACATATTCAGTAAATAAACGTATTAGGAGAGGTATCAGATTGTTTATCAAATTGTTGTTCAGAATCATCTCAACTACCCCCTATTTCCTGTTCTTACACTAATTCTGAGACACACGAATGAACGAATACAAGAACTGAAGAATACGATAACGTATGAAATTCCTTACGTATTAATATTCTCATGGAAACATCCGCGAGTATCGTAATAAGATCCAGCCTAATTAGAAACATGATTGATACCATTCAACCGAAGAATGAGGTCACAATACCGTATCGATTAACCAATTATCAGGAAACTGAATAATTTTTGGTTATACACACATGCATTAACGAATGTAAGAGCCGAAGAATAAGCGAACATATGAAATTCCTTACGTATTAATGGAATGAATTATTAATTCTCATGGAAACATCCGCAAGTATCGTAATAAGATCTAACCTAACCGGAAACATGATTAATATCATTCAACCGAAAAACGGGACCATATACCTTATCGATTAAGCAATTACCCCGAGCCCTCGTCCGAGCCGTAGTCAGGTCGACTTTCTTATCCCAGTTTCGGCTCCCGAAAACTTATTCCGAGGGTTGCCAGCTATATGCATAGATGACAAGTGCATTATGCCACATAAAATCCGTGGATGCATAATGCATCCGGTGTATCTGTGTCAGCTGCCGGCACGTAAACTTATCCGCACGTGTTCACACACACACACACCATTGTTCGTTGCACGCCAGGATATATTTACGATACGTGTGTGCGCGCAAGAAACCACGACGCGAAACCGTCGGTGCGCCATCCCCGTCGACGGATATAATGCATAGTCGCTCTTTTACCGGTCTTACCTTCGCCTTATTTTCGCGAAAGTATCGCCGCTCCTCACCCCCCCCCCCCTCGGGTCTCCTTCCGCGCCACTCGTGTCTCTTCTTCGTTTCGCCAAACAGATTACCCCGGCGTTCGAAAGTACGTCGTACATAAAATATGACGCTCGAAAAAATATACGGTCCTTTATCCGGCGTGTTGGAGGATTTTCGTATCTGTGCCCCTATTTCCCAGCAGGATTTACTGTTTATTACGATTACTAGGACGCGCGAATATAAAGAACTCCGCGAAGCACGGGGCTTTACCGACGTGGCTCGTCCCGAGGGGAGCGTTTCACCGAGAGGAGCGTTTTGCTTTTAGACCTAGACGAGTGCGTTTAATCACGTCAATCCCTGGGAATTAAAGTGCCGGGATTCTTGGCCGCCCTGGGAAACCGATGCTTAACGGGGTTGGATTCCGGGCGTTTTTAGGGACACCAACTCGAGGAAGTTGGTTTAAAGTTTGTCCAGCTTTTCGTTATCCCTATCGTTGAAGTAGAGTCGAAATTCGAGCAGAATATTAGTTAGGTTCATCGCTGGCGTGTATGTGGTGGTTCTCGTAACGGAAAATTATTAGCCGATTAACCCTTTCAGACTTTAATTATTTTTATTCTCGTACTGGTGTCATTTAATTTTTAGGGTTTGGACTGAAATTAGTATGGAAAAAGTGAAAAAAAGGATCGTAAACGATAGTGTCTGTAATTTGTTAATTATCTGTCCTCGATTTAGGATGCCAGGTCTGAAACGGTTGATTGGTATTCAGTGGTCGTAGTATTCAGTTTGTGCGATGATGTTTCAGGTCAAAAGCATTGTACATAATAGCAATGAAAATTGGGGTGGGTGCCGATTGCCTACAGTTATCCTGTTGGACTCTTTAAAATTCCTGGATTCCGATTAAAGGAGAATAAAGAGCCCCGCATATCCTCCGCGCTCGAAACAAAAACGCCTAAACAGTCCAAACACTTTGTTCGTCCAAACACAGAGGTCTCGGCGACGTAATCGTCCTCGAGGAAAAACGTCGGAGTGGCCCGGAATCGGCTCCTCCGTTGTAACACGTACGTTACCAAGAAAGGAAGGGCGGCTCTCCTCCTCGGAATTTTAATCAGCGTCAATTACCGGCAAGAGTGGCACGTCCTCCTTACGCCGCACTTTCCTCGAAACGCAGCGACAAAATTCAATTTTCCCCACTCCTCCCGGTCCTCCCGGTGCCAATTTCTTATCGTGCACGACGATTGGGCTACGTGTACCCCGTCGTCGAGGGGCGGTCGTTACCCGCCGCGAGAAGACATTTTAATAGATAAGTACCGCGACGAAAAAGAACCAAGAAGAGGTCCTCTCGCCACATGCACGATACACGTGGAAACCGCGAACAATTTCTTCGACGGGTGACCTCGTACCCCGGCACAATCTACTAATTGAACCGCACGAATTAGCGAAATTTTAAATTAATCTAATTATCCGTTCAATTACCAGCCCCCACTACGCGATTACGGTAATCGAGTTACGCCGGTCCCGCCTAATTAGCGTGCGCCAATCGGGCCGCGTGCACCGCAACGACGATGAACGCTCCCTCTAATCCAGCGACCTCATCTATCAAACGCGATTCCCCGCGGGTTCCCGTTTATCTGACGGACAAGTAACCGACGACCGAGCCGTTTCCACTTACCGATCCCTTACGTGGTCCCACGCTTTCTAACGATTCGTAACTGACCAGAACTTAGAAGGGTTAGACTTAGAACGGATAGACTTAGAAGGGTAGACTTAGGGAGGAGGTTAGACTTAGGAGAGAGCAGGTTGTAAATTTGTTTACTAGTAAGCTCATCGGGGTGAACGCAAAATCTTGCATTTTGCGTTCAAAATCTATTTCTAAACTTCAAAATCTTGCATTTTGTTAAAGTAGCTGTTTTGAGATAGTCGCTGTATTTGAAAAATTTGTGAAAACGTCTCGAGAAATGATTGTGACGACTCTACGTTCAATTTCAAATCTTCATGAATTTGAATCTCATCAATATTCGCACCTTCTACGTCTATCTAGGAAGTTTGACTAAATTAAATAATAGTTTTGTTATTCCCAAATGAATTTGTCATTGTATTGTCGTCTTTGTCATATATGTATGAATAAGTTTGTATATATTTATTTTATTTATATGTATATACATCGACATATTTATACAAACATGCACTTGGAAACATCAAGCCTGCCATTTAATTGAAATAAATTTCTTCGACAGACACAGAGTATGAATATTTATGGGATAATTATTCTTTTTCTTTAAACGGTTTATAATATTTTTATAACATGTCAAACTTTCAGAAAGTTCCTCCATTCCATTTTAATTTAAATTACAAAACTGTGATTATTACTATAATATTTTCTACTATTCTACTTTCTACTATTCTTAGAGATGCTTCCTACGTTTACCAAGAATTCCAAAGCAAACCAATCGTCAACTGATTCCAAAAGTCCCAGCGAGTTAACGAAGCCCTAAACTGCGATTCTCCGGAGGCTACGCTAGCGGATAACCCATAGCGTGGAAATAGGACGATCGCGTGGGTCCTAGAGAGCAACGGGTCGTTGCATCCGTCCCCGAAAAATCGTGGAACGAGAAGGTACGGCACCGCGGAGACTCTTTTCGCCGAGGTGAGCGCAACGACGGAGGATAGCCGAAGGTGCGCTCGATCGTAGGACGAGGGAGCGTTAGGGAGCGCGATAAAGCTAGGATGAATCCAGCATAAAAGGACCGAGGCACGAAGGTCGATTCGAGGTACTTAGAGGCGCCCGGTTCTCGTTGAACACGATGATGATGTATGGCTCTCAACGATAGAGAATGTTATGGCTCGAGGACTCCGTGATACGACCTCGTTTTCTGCTGGGAGCCCCCGAGGCTTCCTCGGACGACCGTAACGAAAGAAGGAAGGAAACGGGCAGAGGAAGAGGAAGGATACCTAAAGATGGCCGTCGTCTCATAACTCCTCGAACGCTCCCTCCCTTTGGCCAAAGATACAGAGGATACGAAAGAGAATCGCGAATGTGTACGTGAACTGGAACCTGGGTCTGGCCACCGTCGTATACACGTCGACGTCGTATACGCTCAGCGTATCGCACACGTTCCCTCGGAACGCGAATACATACATACACTACCGCTCAAAAGTATCCGGACGCTTGCTTCTCTTCTATAAAACATCGTTTAACATTATACGAATGGCATTTAGAACGCCGATAAAGCAGCCAAGCCTCGCTTTCCTTCTCACTTCATTAAAAAATTTTTGGCATTCAAATTGAAAACATATTTTTATCAAAATGAAACATAGCCTATGTTACTCAGCTTTCTATTGCTGAAAAAATTGTTGAAATCGGTTCGGTAGTTCTGAAGATTAGATCCTTTAAACAGACAGACAAAAATTTTGCAAAAGGGTGTTCTGGGTTTCAACAAGGTGCTGTTATCTATGTAAGAGCTTGAAAGAATTATTTCGAAATCACTGACGCTTCAATTTTATTTATATAGATTGTTCGGTTGTGCGTACGTAATTTTTAATTTAAAACTTTGGGTGCTTCGTGAGAGAGAAATAAAAATCGATTTTTGTCGTTGCTTTAGGTGCTTGAATAACTCTCATGGAATACTAACATGTATCTCGCAAGTGTCCGGATACTTTTGAGCGACAGTGTACGCGAGGGCGTAGAGAAGCATGGATAAAATATATACGGTGTGCCCGTAATCCGTAGATATCAGCTTGTTGTCGCTGCCTTCGTGCTATTGCAAGAGGTTTATCGGATCTCCCTCCGCCTGCGTGGCCACGGTATACACCGGGACGACGTACCAGATTGAGCTAACCGATGATTTCTACTTTATGAAAATTCGTTTGACTAGCGACGAGATTCCAGGGGATTGGCTGGCGTTAAATGACGCCGTTGGAGACGGTGGATTGTTATCGGATTTCTAGGACTCTTTCGCCGATAAACGAGGAATTAGGATACAAGCTTGGGATGCACGCTTAGGGTACACTGCGATTGATAATATAGTCAATTCTCGGCAGTCTCAAATTGCTCGAAGTTGTCGAGATTTCTATCCTGTGTTTACATTTGGCTCAAGTCGTCGAATGTAAAAAAGGACAGAGAGTGAAAACGTCAACGGAGAACCCTCTCCCAGTGGTGGTAATAGTCTTCCACTTATCCAGTCAATTCTGTCTTGCACTTATACAGTATTTAAAAAAAAAAAAATCTCATCTTATTCGTGACAGTTTAGTAACGACTCTTCATTAATAAATTTAGTATTTTATTATTTCGGTATATCCCATTTCCAGTAACCGTAAAGGTATCAAGCATTTCCACGTTCCGTTTTGCGCAACACGAGAGCTGGTGTTTCAATAGAAATAACATTAACCGTGTCGAGCTTCACCTCGGACGAGATATTAAAGTAAACGTACAGGTTGAGGCGATATTAATGGTTATCTGGTACGCCACGTGTCGGATCGCGGAGGAAACTATGTTTTCATAGGTCCGCGAAGAAAGTGCTCTTACAGCTCGTGTTCGACCATCGTATTTCATCCGTGTCCTTCTTTTGCTCCTCCTCTTAAATTGCCTCTTTTTCGTCCTGCAGCCCTTACGCGCCAACGCTCCTCCTCCCCCCATCGGGGTGAAGAGAGACAATCGAATCTCGGCTGTGGACGGTCCTAGAAATTTTTCAGGGAACGATAAAATACTTATCCGACGAATAACATTTTTCTTGCGGAAACGAGGAAACTTACAATTGCCCTCACTCCATCGCCCTACATCCTCTCGACGGATATCCCTACATTCTCTCTTTTAGTTTCTTCGTTGGAAGCCATTTATTGCTGGTGAATGTATTTATCGGTAGACGGGAGATGTTTGAGGAAATTCATATTTTTATAAGTACGGAAGAAGAAATACAACTTAAATGAAAGTACAATATTATTGGTGACACTTTATACAGGTTTGCATTTAAACAGTTTCTTATGCACAATTTAACATTTCTGTTCGTTATAAATCCATAAACATCCCCAGCTTGTTATTAAACTTAAATGAGATTGCAACAATATCGGTGATATTTTATACAGTTCTGCTATTTAAACAGATTCTTATATACACAATTTAACATTTCTATTTTCTATAAATGCATAGACATCTCCGGTTTGTTATGAAACTTAAATGAAAGGGCAACATTATTGGTGATATTTTATACAGTTTTGCTTTTGCACAGATTCTTATGCACAATCCAATACCTTTATTTGCATTTCTATTTCTATAAATTTAAGATAGTATACCATGTAGTGTTAATACATAACAATGGATATACCTTCAACTGAACTTTATTAAAAATTCATCCAACCTTTTCACCATGGATTTCCTTCACTCCCTGTTTAAAAACACCTCCCTTTGCACGCGACGGTTTTAATCAAACCCAAGGAACTCGAAAGATGCAATGAACTCGGCAATACTCCCCGGGACGCAAAAATCACGAGACACGGAAGCGCCTCTAGACCGTGCCCCTGACGTCCGCCACGGCAATAAGACTGTCCTCTAAAGACACGCGATTCTAAGTCGAGCAATATACGAGAGACCCCGGACACCGGTTCCCCGGTCGTGGAACACGTATATGCCCTTACGTGTAAGGAGCAAAAGGCACAAAAGGATTTCCCTTATTTTCTCCCGTATTCCTCTGGGTTGTGTACGCTCCGAGCCAGGTTGCGCGCTGTCCTTCCAATTCCGCGCTCCGTGCCTGGCCGACGAAGAGAAACACACATGCCAGGAATGGTCCGGTGTTGGAGGGAGCGTTCGACGTGTACGGACAACAAAATAAGCGAATAATACGCGGGGGTACGTCCCGAAAGAACGGAATTATACGCGCGCACAGCCCCGACTGTGCCATGCAGCAGCGGGGGTGGAATGGTACGTGGACGCAGGTATAAAATAAGGACAGAGACGAGGGTGGATCGTGAGCGATTGTTCGAAAATGGCAGCGTCGTCCGACCAATCGTGAATAGGGCCAGCTACGGGGCCAAATACTGGCGCGACGCCAAATAAACTCTACCGAAGGCGAGCGTGTATAACGTCGCAGCGCGCACACGCGTTCCCTCGAATGACACGCTCGTATATCAGTCGGTCCGGCGCTAGGTGCGGCCATTAAAATTAAATATTGCCGGGGCTTTCTGGAATCGAGCACGCGTCGCTCGCGTCGCCGATCCTTTACAAGAAATTTCGAATATCGGCCGAGATTTAATTAAACGTCCGAAATTAATAACCCCCTCCCGGCCCCCCTGGGGAATAATGGCAACTGCTCGTTGGGGCCGTTCTCCTTCCTTTTTCCGAATGTAATTTTATTACGGAACCGGCCAAAATTACGCGAAACCCGATTCACCCGAAACGTACCGGTGATATACGAGACTCGATATCGGGGATGTCGATCTTTTTCAAACTGGACTCGGACGATGGATGTTCAAAATGAATTCTATCGATGCCCGAGGAATAACGGTATATTGGATTAAAACGTAACCGAGCGGTGCGAGGAATTACCTTTCGACTCCACTCGAACTTGCGTGGTGTCGAGAATTTCAAAAATGAACGCGATAGAGTTTTTTGTAGAGTTGTCGACATTTAGAGAAACGATGGTGTTGGGATTGCGAACGGGCGGTTTGTAGATATTCGCGTTTTAGAAAATCGTGTATCGCGTAGACGTCATCTAGGATTATTTATCACCTATAAAATGGCGATACATTGATAATGTCAACCTACAGTCGGTCCCATAAACATTTGTAGAATCTGTGTCCATTGAGAAAATTTGTTTAAATTAAATGGTAGGTTTAATGTTTCCAAGTGTATGATTTGTATACGTATGTTTGTATAAATATATGATATTTATATATAAATATGTACATGTATAAGCCTATTCACATACAGGGTGGAAATTATAAAGCGTTCCAGTCGAATATCTTCGAAAATATTGATTATCCGGAAAAATGTTTCGGTTTCCCTCAGTCACCACTAGATTTTCTTTAGGTTTAATTTCTTTGGAACTCGAAGTGCCAATAAAATTATTATCGTTGAGGCAACGGTGACTTGATTCTCAAATCTCAAATTAGAGATCTCATTCGAGAAGTCAATATAATCTCAGCATTCGTGGCAATAGAATGCTAAGAAAGCATCTCGAGTTGCTGGTAGATACCAGAAAAAAGGCCTCGAGTGCAGATGGATAATAAAAAGAGACATTCTTTCCCCAAACGAAGTATAGAAATATTTTTGTCGCATAATTTATCCCGCAAATTAATCGCCCCGCGAGCCCCGTTTGCTTTGGTTACATTCAGCTATGAAACTACCTGGAACAAAGAATAAACGCCACTACCGTGTCCAATCAAATACCAGTTCAAAATAGCGACAGCGTAGGTTAACATTCCACATTACTCGGACGTACGTACTTCCGCACTCCGCTGTTATTATTACTACGCAGCCAGCTTAATTATAATTAAATCACCAAAATTGGCACGTAACCTTTTGTTTTCGAAACCCCGCCGCCTTGATTCTCGCTGGCCTTACGGATACCTCTCTCGGAACGTACAAAATTAACGAATCGCACGGTAATTACAAATTAATTGGCTCGCGTAGAAACGCGCAAAGAATCCATTGAACGCAGCTATGCTCGCTGCCCGCGTTTCCTCCCTTAAGAGCGCGGAAAGAGGGCCCAATAAACGGCGAAACCCTTCTCTGTTCCCTCGTTACCGTGAAACGGCGTCCGTAATTTCGCGAAATTAAGATTTCATTAGAAACCCCCTTCGTTTGACGGGAGGTATCGCGAAAACGGCGACATGTTTCCGCGACCGCGGTACGTTTACCAATCAATTTTCAGTGTATAGATCCGAATTGAGGTTAGCGAGCTGAAACGCAACCCGGTAGTCAAAGCGGCGGAGAACTCGCAAGCGATTCAGTTTCGTTCTTTTCTTTTAACTGAGGCAGTATGAACGTTAGATAGATCTCTTATTGACGCGCTAGAGTTGGCAGAAATATATGTTGACTAATTATAGAATAATGTTTGTTGAGCAAAAATCTTCTTCCTTAAATTTCTGAAATTGTCTGGGATTATTTTGGACAACAACATGCAATTTTCGCAACGTGAGAACTTTCTTCTTCAATTTTTCTGCTATTCTTTCGTTTCTCCTATAATTTTAATACCTTTTACCTACATTCTACTAAAAAATTATAAAAAATTCTATTACACACTTTATAGTAGTCTCGCTCTCGCAGTGAAATAAAATTGTAACGGGTATTTAATATTTAATATTCGGTATGTTTGAACAGGTTGAATATCAAACACATAATCTGCACGAACGCGTAAATATAAGATACGAAGAAAAGTAACTGCGAATCGAACGTACCTGCGTAACTACTATGCGGAAACTGGTCTGAAGTGGTCTCCACACGTTTGTCGGCGCTTGTACCTCGATCCACGGAAACCTCCGCCGAACGCCAGGCCTTTGTCCTGCAAATAAAATCGATTCTCACATTCCCTTCTAACAATCGAATATCGACTACGGCTTTCAAAGTTCTACGTATCCCCGATACAAACACGTAGATTAAATGCGTAGATCAAATCCCAACAAATGCGTAGAATCGACCCATTTAACAGAGAAACCGTGGACGTTATTATTTATTTATCGCTAAAAAGTTAAAGAGCGATCCCCGGTGCTTTTGCGAGCGGTGTCCGGCCGATAATAAAACGAATAAAACGACAAACGCCAATCTGAATAAGCGGAAAGTGTGCCCGCTATAAATTCCGATGATCGAACGTAAAGAACGCGAGCAAGTGTAAAGCGTGTATAAAGCACCAAACACAATTTCAGTTCGCACGGGGAACAGATTTATTGGCTCGTTCGATCAATTCCATCCCCCATACGTCTCTATTCATGGTAAAACCTGTCGCGTACATAACGATGAAATGAGATACGAAGAACTCTTCGTACGCATGGAAAATGTCTATAACGCGGTTTTCTACAGGTTGCGGTGTTCCCTCGGGTCGCCATTGCCCATAGAGACCTAGGAAAATGGAATCCATGAAAAATGGAACAGGAGGGACATCATTAACGCTAGTTTTCACCAACACCGGTATCATATATACTAAATTAGTTTTTAACACGTTGACTGCCAGATTGATACTCTTGAACATTTCTACTGTGATCAAACTTTGTTTATAAGTTATTAGAAACTACATGATCAAACATTTATTCGGGTATTTGTGTTTGAAACGTCGTCGAAATTGGAGTATTTCGTTAGAATTCATTTTCTTTGATTTTTATGTGACTTTCAGGATTAATATTTTTAGTTCAATGGAAAGCACTGTCGCCCATATATGGACGACGTGGCGATCAACGTGTCGAATTAAACGCGCTACAGCCACAGTAGCATAGGCTACGCGCTCGGCGGCCGCAGTAGTATGGCGACGCGTTAGTCAGCCGCAGTAGCATAGGCTACGCGCTAGACTATTAGAGTCTACGTAATCAAACGTTTATCGTGGTATTTATTTTTGTAACTTGGAGGAAAAAGGATCCTGCTGCGGAAGATAGTTTTCGCTTGAAATAGCCAGTCGATAAGCTGTTAACAACTTGTCAACTGACTTCTCCAAGCGAAAACTATCTCCCACAGCAGGATCCTTTTTCCTCCAAGTTACAAAAATAAATACCACGACAAACGTTCGATTACGTATATTCCAATATTCTAAATAATGTCAGATTCTAGCTGAAATTTTCAAGAATATTTATCTGGCAATGAACGTGTTAAATGATAAGTTTATTCTCGAAAGCCTCAGGATTCATTTCTCCGTCTAGTACGTGTGAATGTTTCAAATTTGTCCATATTGATGTCGACCGAAGATGGCGTCGGCTATTCCCATATGGCTCTACCGAACGCTTCGCACGAACCAGCGTAATCCAGTCTCAACTTCGAAGCCCGGATCTGGTCACGCGTGTCCGCGAAACAGTTGGGAGCGCAAGTGGTTAACAAAATCGCGCCGCTGGAAACACGGGACACGTGCACGCTTTGAGAAACGGTTCGGAATAGCGGCCAGGGTATTACACGCGCTCGATGAATGTCGGATAGAACCGATGGCGCGAGACCGGGGACGGGACAGGAAGGGAATAGGATAAACGAACATGGAGATACCGTACGATTGGACGACGATATCCAGTATGATTCCCGGAATGGCCCTCTATTTCTCTCCCGACCTACCATCCGCGTCCCTGATAGCGTACACGCGACCAGCATCGCCTCCGGATAGCAACGGAAACGCGTCCCGCGGACAGAAATAAGATTGGACCGGCGCTACAAGTTTCCTCCTCGCGCGATTGAATCGTGAAACGTATACGTCAAAAACGTTCCACGAAATTGATCATCGGGGATCGCGTATTCGTGGCCGGCATCGAGAAGGATGTTCGTGGTCCGTGCCATATTGAAATCGAGAGAGGAGAAAGGCTCGAGGAAGCTGCAGTTTGAACGAGAAACGTTGGCGAAATACGAGAATCGATTGCACGGAGGTCCAGGTGGGCCAAGAAAATTTCGGGTTAACGCGTTGATCGCCACGTCAGCCAGAAATGGATGACAGAAATTTTCATTGAGGAACTAAAAGAATTAATTCGGTTGAGTTTAAGAAAATTGGGAAACCTCGGGCTGATTTTTTTATCATGGGTAGCCCTTCACCCTGACGATTTCAACGGTGGTCATCTCGACCCTTAACTAACTCCCTCTCCGTATGGGTCAAAACCTGAAATGGTTCATAAAGTGTTTCTTACACCGATCTCGGTGAATACATTATTTTTAACTTTTTCACAAATCTACTCAGATAGTATTTCCGTGTAGACACTGCGTACATTAACTGTACTCAATATTGCTGCCCTCGCCGAAAACTACCACTATTATTTCTGCTTGCCATCGATGCATAAACATCTGCGCCCAAACTACGCCAAACAGCTCCCCATGAGTTTCAAAAAAATGATTCGAAGATTCTCAAGAAAAACTGCTGTTTCGCATAAAGAAAGCGAACGACGTCGGCCAATTTCATGGCGGTAGGATAAATTTGTCCAAGCCAGTGCTCGAGACCTGAAGAGGATCCTCTACTTTTGTCCCCGCGGTTTTGACACTGATTGCCCCCACGCGGAATTAACTGCAGCTTCGGCTCGTGCCTCCGCCAGCGAAACTCACAAACGCGAAACAGATCTCGGACTCGATGACCCACAAAATCGCGTAGAGGTTCCGCTCCCCTCTGTAACGAATTATTTCGGAAATTAGTCGGTCGCGTGGAACACGAAAATATGTAAATTCGACGCGGGAATAAGAGTGGGCGATATTAATAGCGCGGTAAACGCTGGTAATAATCTCGTTAGGAAGATGGACGAAGGCACATTGAAATGTCTGTAACGCGGGTTACAATTATTTTCGAGCGTGCTAAGCCACGGTAGTTTATCGACGGTATTTTTCACCGGTGTGCCGGTGGGCTCGCAGCTGACGCTGACCTGCATAAATATGTTAAAACGACGGGTCGGCGGAACTGCCACCGGGGCTAAATTAAAATCGAGTTTCCATTCATTACGTGGCCCTTATCGTACGCACCCGCTCGCACTTCGCATAGAACGAAGCGTAACCTGTTCATCGCCGTGCCCTGACGGGCAGAAACTGATTTTTTTTTTTTTTTTTTTTTAATTAATTTCTCGTATCTTTTAATTTGAACTCTCTTCAAAAAAACATAGAGGGCATGAATACTTATGGGACTATACAGTGTGTCCTAAAGTTAGTGTAAGAACCGAAAATGGGGGTAGCTGAGACTATTCTGAATCGCAATTTCCTTTACAAAATTGTCAGATGGTACTTCGTTTCTGAATTATTAGTAATTCGACATTTTTGCAAAGGAAATAGTGGTTCAGTGGTCTAGCTGAGACGATTCTTACACTACGGTTGTTACACTAAACCTGGACCATCCTGTATATTTTATAACTCCTGTAATTTATATTAACGCAATATAAATATGTACTTTATTTGAATATACTCTACACTTTTCCTTCAAAAAATTCCCAAATACAGTTTACTTTTTAAAATGCAATAGTAGAAAATCCCCTTGACTCTTATCACAGGATCACACTCGTGGCACCTCGTAACCAAGAATTTCTCGCTCGGAACCCTTTCTATCGCCTATCAAAGAAACGATGGTGCCTCCAAACAGCAAGTTTGCGTCAGATTGCGACTGCAGCCGCCAGTCCAGATCTCCGCGAGATACACCAGTGGAGGTAGGGCGAAGAAATTCGAAGAAACGGCAGCCTCCGAATCCGGAACTTTTCTGTCGAGGTGGCCGGGTGTCGAGACACGGACTGTAAGCGATATAGATTATCAAAGTTCGACGCAACTGTTAGCCGCAGAAGCGTCGGAGTTACGGAGGGGGGGGGGGGCATCTCTGGTCCCTCATCCCCTAACCACCCGTTCGTATCCGAGTCCCGAGCAATATCCGCGCGGCGACTTCATCCCCGTCACGCGAACTTCATTTCCACGGGGCACGGAGCGAGGGAATATTCGACTGGATCTATTTCTACGGTCAATTTAATGGTGTTCTACGGTGACACAGGCCAACGAAAGTCGCGGTAACCGCGGTCGAGGCTGATTGCATCGGTCCACACGGTAATTGAGATTCCGATAAAGTCAATCGAGCAATTATTGACTATTACACACGGTTAACGTCGGGATCGGTGGAGAGTCGGTCGACGGGAATCCGGTGAGCGATATTTTCAGCCGGGGGGAAGAATTTAGCCTGAGTGCGGAGACTGGGATCAGCCTCTTTTTAACCGACTTCGAAAAGAAGGTCACTCGATTCAACGTGTATATTTTTTTTTTTCTAAGGAAACATGCTCAAAATTTATAAAGAGAGAATCCTGCAGTGGGTATGAAGATATGAAGATATGATCTTTTGGGGCATTAATATCTCTTTGTAAGTGTAAAGCAATTTTGAAGAGGGTACATGCAGCTATCATAGCCTCGATTAAAATTTGTTTTCTTTTTAAAAGATACGAATACTTGTCTTAATCCAAAACAAAGTGTAAACTCACAGTGCAACTATTGAAGTCACCAAGTATATTTTTTAATGAAACAAAACTGATTAAAACGAACACAAAATGTATCACAATGAGCAGTGGGAAGTATATCAATTTTATTATTGAACAAATGGACCCTCGATGGGGGCGCGAATCGCTGGAAATAACTTTATACTGCGGCGTAATAGGGCTGGAATTCATACCGCGCTAGCAGTAAAAACGTATTTTTATGCAAGGAATATTAAAGCCCCGGGCGTTGGTGGCAAGATGCGAGTGTACGCTAACCGTCGACAATTTAAAAATATTACTCAACCGAAACAATGCGTGGAACGTAATTGGGCACGATTACAGTAGAGAGGATACTTGAAAGAGAACTATATAAACTTTCACAGGAATGACGAAGCTGCCATAATGGATCAAAAATTCGATCTTTCTTTAACTAACGTACCCTTTAATTAACAATCCCATAAGTATTCGTACCGTTTATGTCAATCTATGAAAATTGTTCAAATTAAATGACGAGTTTGATGTTCCCAAATAAATTGTTCGTTATACATATTAAGAATGTATTTGTTCGTAAAAGTGATACTGTATATATTTTTATACATTTTTCTACATACAACTAAACGTGATTTAATACCCTAATCGAATTAAAAACGTAGACACAGGCCATGTGAGGCATTGTGGATACTCGACAATAATTAAAACGTTAACGTACACTGTTTGTCCCTGACTGTGTCGGTCCAGGTTCGTCGCTGATTCCATGCAGGTGGAAATGATGTTCGAATCACCTTTCGCGATATAATGAAGCACTGTGGTGGAGTGAAAGGGGGAAGGGGGTAGGAGGAACGTTATTTAACGAGATCAGAAGAATCGAGCGATTTATCAGAATTCATCTTCTCGGGAAAGCTAACTCGATTCTACGAGGGATAAAAGGTCCCGGGGCCCCATCCGTAAAAGCGGAAACGGATATGGGAGGATATCGCATAGTTTACACAGCGATAAAAACCCCCATAAAAAGAACCGTATATTTCAGGCCGCCTCGCAGCCGGAACGCCATGACTTTATAGGCGACGAAAAGAATGAGCAGCGTGTACGACTATACGCTGGTACGTTCGCGCCCTTCGAGACGCATCATCCCTTGCCGTTTGTCGTTTTCAATTGGGAACTTTCCCCCGGCGTGTTTCCTGGCGCGAAACTTTCGAACAGGTACTCGAACGAGACGCGGCGGGCACGAAAAATTACAAGTACCCGTTTGCTTGTTACCTTAATTAAAACATAAATCAAAATAAACGGAGGGGTCGTTCGAGCGAATTATATTCGAACGTTGCGGCCTGGGTTGTGTGGCTTGGGTTGTTATGGTGGAATGTTGATGCTACGGAAACATGTATTCTTGTGATATCGATAGTTATTTATCATTCATTCAGCTCATTGTAAATTTGCGCAGTAGATGGAAAAAGGCTGTCGATAGCGAGGGCGATTATATAATTGATTAAAAAAATAGTAATTTATTGAGAATGTACTTGTTTGAATTTAACGCAAGAGAATTGACGTTACTTCTCGGTACCCCTAAGACACTGTTGGTTCTATAAAACTGTATGTGCATTTTTGAATGCGATAGTCTCGACACTAATGTCTTATAACACCAAACTGATTGCTTGTTATCTTACTTGAACTCGAATAAAAATAAATGGAGTCAAAGGTTGAATTTATCAAATGTTGTAGGTTTGTAGTTTGAATCTTATTAAAGATAAAATAATTATTACGCTGTAAAACTGTACGTGTATTTTTACAGCATCCGTTAGTCTCGACGCAAGTATTTCGTACTACTTAGCATACAATTTTCTTCCCACAAAAATATGTATACGTATAGGAGCAAAATTGTAACGTCAATATCGAACCGGACCGGAAACAAAGAGGTTTAAATAAAGGACTTTTAAACCACGCACACTTTAACGTATTTCCCGGGATTTAAAAATGGCTATCACGGTGAACCGAATTATTGTAATCGAGGAGCTCTCCTGGCCATCGATGAGATATTCCGTAAACTTCCTCCGCCGGAAATAAACTAATTATAATAAAGGTGGACGGTCGAAACCGGTAAGGAGGCGAAATTAGATTATGCAAAACCGGGAAATCAAGCCGAAGGAACGACGGAGAGAGGAGGACAAATAACAATTCGCGAAGACCGGGGACAAAGTATAATTGAAGAAGCTCTTATTAGCATAGGAACGGTACTTTTCCGATCTTTAGAATAGAGTGGCTTTAAAGTTCTCCAAACTCCCGGCGGAATATTTCCTCTTATACGCGAAATTGGACGAAACCGCGAAACAGCCACTTACCGTGGCATCGCCCGGGAACGGAATTACGATAAAATAAATATCGCGAAAGAATGGGCCGCGCGTGTCGCTCGTGACGAGTCGAACTACTTCGAGACGGTATCGCCAAAGAAAACACGAAAAATTCTCCCTCGCCTTTGACCCGTGACCGAACTCCACGGAGGGATATATTAGATTATATCTATTTGCCATCCGAGGCCGCTAACATCGACGAAACGAGAGGATGATATAATGGGACTCGAAGGATACTCTTTTCTTGTGGGTTGAAAAATAAATTCTTATTTTTTTTTCAAAGTTTGCGTCACGTGACTGGCAGTCACTGACTGCAAAAAAGGAATCGTGATAACAGAGAGGGGACCTGAGGTGTTCCAAGGAATTGAGGAATTGGAAAATGTAAACGCCAAATTTCACTCGAAACTCGGAATCTTCGAGGTGTTTCTGGCACTCGATAGCGATTGCCTAAGGACTCGAAGTCATCCTTCTACCAAAAACGATATCTCAGAATTAATTACCCGTTTATCCCTTTTCCATTAAAAAGCTTTCCCACCCTTAAAAAAAAACGCTGCGTTCTCGACAAGCTTGCAACGTCTCCTCGAAAAGGTCTTGTCCATATTAAACGTCCCTTTAATATTGATTGCTGATAACGCGGGCCCGTGTTCGCGGTCGAACGTTTGCAAATGCCCGGCATACTTGCTAACCCATAATAAACGATTCTCCTTTTTCATATCGTGCTCAATATTCGACGATGCTCGCGACGTTCCGTCGGGAATTTTATTGGCGTCATGTTGCCGGAATGCGCTTGCTTCGAAAATGTTAGAAGCGTTCTGTCGCATAGGCACGAGGAAACGGGGAGATATTGGGTCACCGTCCTGCGAACGCCGATACGGAACAATATTTGACGAGGAAGAAGGCTGGCTTGGCGATACGAAAGACCTCTCCCGCGAAACTTCTCCACGATTTCATCTTTATCCCGTATTATGTTTTCACGGCCCCCCTTATCCCATGCCTCCTCGCGTCGTTCCCAAGATTTTGCATTTCCGTATAAACACGCCTCGCAAGGCGAATGCCAAGCACCCGGGGTAAGCGAGAAGGAACGAGCATCGCGAGAGAAGGATCGAGGCACGGTATTTTGGTCCATTCCCGACGAATGGACACCCCGGATCTAATAAAGAAACTTGGAACATTCAGCGGGGAACTCCCCAGCCTCGCATTTTTCCGCCATCGACCGTCTAGCAGGTTTGCGAGCCATATCTCTTCGCCTTCGCAGACGTTCTTCCTCGTCGGCGAGGAGGAACGAGGCGCGAGGCGGCCCCGTGCTTTCTAACAGTCGCTCGAGAAAGAAACAGCTTGGCGTATATGTCCCCGAACGACGTGGGACGGGGTGAAAAAACTCTCGTACAGCAAAGTGCCAAGGTGCACCATCTTGAGAGATCCGACTCCCTATCGAGCACCAGCGTTTTCCACGGTGTCTACATGCGAAGCACTTTGGCGCGATCTGTCGACGGAAATGGGGGGTGATTCTCGAGTAGAAGCGGGGAAGCTCTCGCTCTATATTGCCTCGGAATCACCATGTCAAAAGCGGCGCAAAAATCGGCCAGGAATTTGTCAATCGTCGTTGGAACGATTCGAAGATGAGCATGGAAAAGGACGCGTTGTTTCGTTAACACTTTAACGCATACGTATACGCAGTAAAATGTCGCCAGGACCCGGCGATATTTTTCAAGAATTAATTGAACAAAAACTTTATGTAAATTCACGAAATAATTCAGTATACGCGAACGTACATATAAAACAAACAAAAAAACGACAACAATGATAACTGCTACCGGCATTTACTCCATATTATCATTTGTACGTTGTACAAGGTTTACCTTTGTACCCGTCTTATTTATCGTGTTCAAATAAAGTATAACGTTAACGTTAAAGTATAACGATAACGATCTCGCTTAAAAATTCCCACGAACTTTCAGAATAATCTAACAGAATCTGTTTGAACGAATTCACCAATCTATCATACGCAATTATTTATTGTAATTTGAAGGCCTTCGACATAAATCCTAAAAAAATAAAAAAATCCAACGATTGTCTATAAACACAAGCACGACCGTGAATTTTAACCAGTGTCCAAGTGTCTTCTGTACCTAAAGAACCTTGAAACTCAACATTCTCGAAATCGAAACCCCACGAATATATTTATTAATCGTACATTTTCGATATAGCCTCGCGCGAGGAACAACCCCCTGCCAAAGCATGCACCGCGACGAGCGACACGCCCTGAGCACGGTACATCAAAGTTCGCAATCCTCCCTCGTTTGCCAACCGTTTGATCCGAATTCTCATCGTCGCGGAAACCGTTGAAACGTTTATTAGCAAAGTCAACCACCGAACGACGCAACCTTCACACCGCCGAGTTAATTCCTGATACCGGCGGATCCCTTTCCGGGATCTCACGCTCGCGCGAGCTCGGAGATCGCGTCACGAACTCGTAAATAAGTGCGCGCGAGGTCGGAGTACGTCGACTTCCGGAGGCCCGAGCGGAAGGACGTGCTTTAACCATAAATCCCAGCCCGATATAGAAACAAATATAAGGCCAATACTTTCGGATATTGCAGCACCGAAGTGATTGATGGTCCGAGATATTCAATATCTGCAAAAGTTCGCGGAGCCTGCCCGCACGGCGCCGCTACTCTCCCGTCCTCTCTTCCGTGCTCTCTCTGCTAGCTTTTTTCGCCCTCCTTTCTTTTGCACCGACGCCCCTAAACCTGAGCCATCCTCCTTATCCCGCGCCGCTTCCTCCCGGAACGCACGACTCCGATATCCCGAAGCGAGATGAACTTATCTCACGAAATTCAGCGGCCGCCGCGGTTCCAGCCGCGCTCGAGGGATTCCTGCGGGAGCGGCGAGTCCGAGCGGGAATTGCGGCTTAATCAAAAATATCGAGCCAGGGCGATCTTAATTGCTCTGATCGCCCGGCCCTTATCTGCTAAGAATATGTAAAACGCGGATCGCTGCGAAGGAGACGGAGGGGAAGGGGATTACGTGGGTGGCTGAATCGCCTGTGAAAGAACAGATATAGAGTGAGAGCCAGTGGTGGTCAAAATTTGGCCCGTGTTTGAACGCGAGACCTCTGTTTAACCATTTGCACTCGAGGCCTTCTCTTTTTGTATCTACCAGCAACTCGAGACGCTTCCTTGGCATTCTATTGCCACGAATGCCGAGCTTAGATTAAACTAATTCGAGATTTGAGAATTGGGTCATCTTTATCTCATCGACAATCATTTTAGTGACACTTCGAGTTCCAAAATAATTAAAGCTGAACAAGCATTATTGCTGGTTAATTTACTGCGTCGAACCTAATGGTGACCGAGAGTCACCTTTCGAGTAGAAAGGGTTAAGGAGGGGGATATTGTATCTTATTAACCCTTCGAGTGCCAAGGAGCGATATATCGCTGCTCGATTCGAAATATTTTTGTAAAAAAAAAAGCAAAAAATATTGTTCAAACATTTTCTGGTTAACACTATCGAATTCATCGTCGAAAGCTACATAAAAGTACAAAGTTTCAAGATTTTCAAGATTGCTTTTCTTATTCTCTCGATACCTAGTTAGCTAGTAGCTACTTTTGGCGACAGCGCCCTCCCTTAAATGAGACTAACATTGTCGATTACGAGATGTCTCGTAGTTCAAATTGACTGCAATTAATCAAGGGATAAGTTCACGTTCGAGCGAAGGCGGGACAGCCGGAATGACGCAACGGCCAAAAGGGATCCCCGAATCCCCTTACGATAATTGCGGTAGGCTTTCCGGAACGTAAGTTCAGTCTTTCGAGTCACGATATATCGCATAAAGAAGATCGTAAATTTCCTTTTGAAACAACAAGCTCGATGTCAATATTTTATTATCGAAATAATAATCTAGATAAGCAAAAACGCTTTAAATTTGTCCAGTAGCGAACGGGACAAAAATCCACCTAACCAGGATTCGACCGTCCAGAAATTCACGTCTGTTCCAAACGGACGATTCGGTCCGCCAACAATATCGCTGCATTTCGTCTAAAATCTTTTGCGCGCTCCTGGCGCGAAATGACCGATAAATTAAAAGCGTCGCGAAAGATCGCCGGGCGACGGCGAGAAACGGAAAAGAAAGGAGCAGGAAAAAAGCTAATTTAATATCCCTCTCTTCAAACAGAAATTATCGGATCGCTGGGATGATACATTTTTAATGGCGGATGATTAAACGCGTTCCGCGTAGAGGAAACCGGTATCGCGTCGGTGGGGTTGAAAGGAAGCTAGCATGCGAAGCGTATCGAGATATCGAGACGGATGGAACGTCGGGAACATCGATATCGGCCGACGATTCCGTTTCCAGACTCGAAAATAGCATAATGTGCCGATTTTCCGCTGGAAGGTGCTCGAAGTAATCGCTAAACCTGGAAAAATTCACGTTTCCTCGACCAGTGGAGACCGAACTGTACGTATCAAAAAAAAAAAAGGAGGATGGAGGAGAGGAATAGAAAAAAAATATCTCGCGGGTCTGAAAGTTTCTCTTTGGCCGTGGGGTACGCGGGTGGTCGTAAAAAGTATACGGTCGAAGCTGGAACGGCTGGGAATCGAGGAAAAAACGAAAGAGGGGCGAGAAGAAAAAGCGTCAGAATCGCTGACCGATTCTGCGCGGACTTCGAGGAGATCCTGGGAGCTTGGAATTGTTTTTTTCGGCCGACTGCTGTGTCCTCCGTGGAGCCATTAAAGCGACTTCTGGCCGTGCACGTACACGCGCCAGAAACGGGGACGAGAAAGACGGAGACAGTTGGGGGGGGGGGGATGAGAAACAGAGGTAAAAAGCGAACGTTCGAGCGAAGGCGGGACAGCCAGAATGACGCAACGGCCGAAAGGGATCCCCGAATCCCCTTACGATGATTGCGGTAGGCTTTCCAGAACGTCCCTCTTCCTTCAGCATCATCGTTTCCCTCGCTTCCCGCCTCTTATCGCGATACCACGACGTCCGTTTTATCCGACGATGATGTCACGCTGCCCCGGACACTTCGGAACCTTCGCGAATAGCCCATTGGATTCCCTGATGCTCTGTGCGCGAGGTATCTGCGCGTGTGCATCCCCAAACCGCTCGTAGATGAGATTCAAAGAGAATTAGTTTCTCGGCGAATCACATACACAAGATTTCATCTATGTTTCACGTGTTGGATGATTCAAATTTAACGTACGTTAACCGATAACCTTCCCAAGTTGTTCTCCCGACTTATTATTATATTATATCATCATATCATTACAAAGGCGATATCGAACAACCGAAAGTTAAACCGAAAATCATCTTTATATTATTTAATTTGCAATTTTCATTTACCGAGGGCAGTTCGTCGTTATTGGTATAATAAACGTTTTTTTTTTTTTTTTTTTTTTTTTTTTTTTTTTTTTTTTTTTTTTTTAAATCTCGACGAAGTTCTAACGGCAGTTGAAAGTAAATTAGATTAATTAATTTCAAATTAATTTCCAAATTTATTATTTCCGCCTCGACGTCCCATCGTTATTGCGACGAACCAAGCATCCACGTGAACGCAACGAGTTAGCGCAACTCTTAAATCAAACAACTAGATTTTAAAGACCTTAATCAACAAAAAAAACCTTGGAAAAAATTATACCACTTTAAACCTGGCTTCGTTTCCATTTCCATCCCTCGAAGTGGAACACTCGTTAACGTAACTGAGACAGGGAGCTCGATTTAACCCCGTCAAGAAATTGGGGAAATATGCGCTTAATCCGATTAAAGGTGCGTCGATGCTAGAC
Source organism: Hylaeus anthracinus (assembly GCF_026225885.1). NCBI lineage: Eukaryota > Metazoa > Arthropoda > Insecta > Hymenoptera > Colletidae > Hylaeus > Hylaeus anthracinus. The sequence continues at coordinate 68,903 of NW_026535165.1, forward strand.
TAACTCTCGAAACTATCGCACGGAAGGTCCGCGGAAAAAGTTCCCGGCAAACGGAAAGTTCAACTTACTGTTCCAGACAGCGTAACATTTCAACAACTTCCACGATAAAGCGAAGATAAATACAGAAAGTTCCGAGAAGACGAGCACTGCGATGTGTTTAGATTGGGGAATATTAATTGTTGGGCCATCTTTTAAGTCTTTGCGAATTTAGCTGCGCAAACTTTCCGCTGAATATAAATATACATAAGCATTGTTCCAGCAGATGAAATCGTGGAGTTATTTATTTCAAGAGATTACTCTATTTTTCCTTGGTTTTGTTTTTGTGTGTTTATAGTGCTTAGTAAAAGCTACTTACTTAATATTCGCCCCTATCTATTGCACTTTTCTGATACTTTTTCTTATAAAGACCTCTTTTTGTCTTAATGCCTTATTTTGTCCATTACGTATCTAATGCCCTAAGAGCTTTTCTATACCTTATATTTGTTAACCAGCCCCTAACCCAAACATGAAAAATTGTGGCAAGCGCTCGGGATTCGAACCCGGGCCATCAGCGTGGTAGTCGACTACACTATCCACTGTGCTATTCTCCGCCCCTATTATTCCTTGGTTAATAATACGGATTTTCTTATCGATATTTTTGGAGTTTAAGTTCCCAAAAATATTCCTAAGAAATATTCGCCGAAGGCATAACCGTTTAATTCGAATTTCTGCATGTAACTCGTAAGTAAATTGACCGGAGCAGTTGTAAATTTAATCCTTTGCACTAGAGAGGTGACTCTCAGTCACCATTGGGTTTCACGTAGCTTATCTACAATACCCAAAGTTTTTAGATTCAATGTCTTCGTAGCTCGACGTATCAATAAAATGATTGTCGGTGAGGTAAAAGTGACCTTATTCCAAAATCTCGATAGCTTAGAACTCACAGCAATAGAATGTTAAGAAAAATCTCGAGTTGCTGGTAGATACCAGAAAAAAAGGGTCTCGAGTGCAAACGGTGGACAGAATCTTCTACATACATGTACAAGTAAACATACCAAATTTCCAAAGTGTACGTCAATTACTTCGTCTGCGAAAATCGTCTCAAAACTGAGGAAACTACCCCTCGAGGAAACCCTGTAACAATACGATCTCCCTGTTCGGGGTTTTCAACGATGGACAGAAGGAAACAGCGAACCACCGGTTCCTTTGGTAAACGGTTAATAGAGCAATAACGAGAAGCAGACCATAAGCTGGTACAATATTGCGGAACTGAAACCGAACTTAAACTAAATAGTACGGATTTACAGTTGATCCTCCACTAACAGAGTCCGAAACTGTACTGCAACCGCGGCCGAACTTGCATTGCTACGTTGCATTTAGTTTTCAAGGTTTTGGAATACGAAGTGGGCATCACGGAAACAGGGGAAGGATTAGAAAGTCGTATTTCGAAGTTTCGGGGCTCGAGGGCGCGCGTTTAAGTTACGGTGAAAATAGTTAACTTCTAAATTTTAAGGCGCGCATAGATCGGATACAAACGGTAGATGTGCAAGAAACTGGAGGAAGACAGTAGAAGTATCTACATGTACATATATACATATCTCAACGATTTTAGATACATATACTACTAAACGATACGAACGAGTTCCATAAATTTGCGAAAGCATTGGACAGACACGATTTACTGGTCCAAGTACGAGGATGACATTTACGTAAACAACGAGTAGCTTTAAAAAAATTTTTTAAAAAAATGGACACAGGGTTCTTTATAGTTCTTGTGTTACTATAAAAGTAACAACTCCGATGCTATAATCCATGGAATTCGATGTCGAAAAAAATGATTTCTAAACTTCCACCAGAAAAAAAAAATTGTTCTACACTCCCACAAAGTTACATTTAAACCAGAATTTCCGTGTTCGAGCGGTTCCCCTATAAAATACGCACACGCACCCTATCGTTCTCCCAAAAATGATCAACCTCCCCCAAAAAAGTTCTCTCGTCGTTCCTAAAAACCCGAACATCCGTTTCTCGAGTACACGAAAACCTGTCGGAAAATGGGAAACATCGCGAACGCTTTGATGGAGAAGCCATTTCGTGCTAGCGGTGTCTGTCGAAGGCTAATCCATAAAAATCATACTCGAGGTCGGGTTAGGCGACAATGGGGTCGACGAAACGAAAAGCCAAACGGTGGATTTGGAAAAAAAAACACATACACACACACACACATACAGAGGAAGGGAAGAAATCAGATTATCAGATGCGTAACAAGGCTCGTTTCGGATTCATGGCGCATCGAGCACCCCCGACCGTGCACGGATAACATAGCGGCGTTTTCTGTTGCTAATGGAAAACGTTGTCTGGCTGCCAGTCACTGTCTCGGGCGACCGATCGAACCGACGTAATACGAATTTCCTTTGCCGCGGCACGACCGAATCTGCTTATTCTCGCGAGCGGAATAATGTAACGCCGGTGAAGCGTTGCCTCTCGTGCCATGGAGAGACGGAATATTGCAAAGCTGTTGAATTCGAGCGTCGCTGCTGCGTGCGCTAACTCCGCTTCGCGTTGGCACCGCTTTCGGCCCTTCCGCGCCCTTGTACGCGATTATGCCCGCCGCCGTGGCCGGTGCACACCGATTCCTCTATCGACGTGTCCATCCCCGCGTGGCCGAAACTTGCGACGAGTTTCCGGTTGGAATGGCCTCGGGGGAAGCTTTCCGGGAGCTCGTTTGGCGCGATATTATACAACAAGCGAGGGCTGCGATAAGACAGGTGGCGTTGGCGATCCTCTGTCCTTTGGTTCTAGTCTCAAAGGGTTGAGTCTGCGAGAATCGCGGGTCAACAATTTTCTTGGACGAGTATAGCGAGTTTGGTGTAGGTGATGCTGAACGATGTTGTCTAAGTGTCGCGTCGCTATCCCCCGACGCTTCTTTGAATTGGTCGACGCTGGGACTTTATGCTTGGAGAGGTTCTAACACTGTACGGAACAATCGGGTAAGTATTTTACGAACGTTTCTGTTCGTGCTTATTTTAGATGCACTTTTTGTACTTAATAACTATATAGTGAGTGATTCGCGAGAAACAGAGAAGTTAGTTGTCTCAGTTGGGCTTAAAGATAAAAGAAAATGTTAGAGAAAAAGGTTGTACTGTTTAAGGAGGCAAATATGAGAATATAAACAAATTTGTCGTGTTTTTTTTTTTAGATTGCACCCTATACTTTCAACACTGTAAGATTTTGTAGCTGACGCCAAGACGAGTATAAGGACAAGTATAAGGAGGTTTCACTCCATTGTGTTGGTGATTTACGTTTTCTTTCTTTCTTTTTCATTCCTTCGCATATTTTTTGGGGCCCCCATATATGGAGACCATAGTCACTTGTAGCCCCGAGAACTTTGAATATTTCTACTTCGACTAGGGTTGCGAGTGATTAAACATGGAGACACGGAATTCATTTCTGCACTGAAGAAACATAGTTTCACAACGTTTATTTAAACGTTTTCATTGTATATTTAATGAAGATAAAGTACCCTGGCGTACAATATACTTTTGGCTTTAAATAGCCAACAACATTTTTCCACAGCAATTTTCGTTAAAATCAATATTTAACGAGTTACCGAAGCTTTTATGCAGTTACGTGCTCCGTCCTGTACATGTAAACGATATATATATAAATGGAAAAATTGCCATGGAAAAATGTATCCAAGTATCAACTCCCAAATTAACATATTCGTAATTTCTCACGATCGCTAATTATCTCACACATTGAAAAAGTAATAACTGCACCATCTTCCATGTCGCTAAGGTCCCGACAGTACTCACGCCTGTTCCCTTTCCCCTCCGCGGCATCGAGTGCTCCACTGAACTCCGTAAACATCGAATTCCACTATTCACTCCGTCGTAATTTAGCATCGTGTCAAGGCGTTCCCATTACCCTGTCCCGCGGCAGAGATAGCGCAATTGCGATATCGCAGCTGCGCCACAGCGTCGACAGGGACATCTCGTCGCACACGGGCACGCCTGGGCAATATTGATTCTCCTAATGAACGAATTAATTAATTTTCGAAAACTCGTTGGACCGTTCCGCGGACCCCCGGCAACGGGCTGCGAGTGTCCCCCCAGCCCTCTCGAGCGGTTCGACGAAGCTTCTTAAAACCCACCCCGTCGCCAGACAGCCGATTAGCGAACGAAGCACGGATGAAGTCGTTAACTGGAGTATGTACCTACTCGAATCGACTGGAGAGCGCCGTGGAAAATTGGAGGGAAATGAAAATTGAACCGATACATACGATCGGGTCCTCCCGTCGTCCCGAAATAACGTCTCCCACGGCGACACCCTGTTACGTTTCTATTAAAAAAAAAAAAGAAGAAGAAGAAGAAGAAGAAGAAAATGAGAGGGAAAAAAAGAGGAAAAATGTGATCGTAGAACGAATTTCGCTAGTCGCGCGGCTCGAGAAGGTGTCGAGCCAGCGAAATTGGGGACCGGAACTTGACCTTCTTTCCTTAATAAGTTAACCGCTCGAGAACCGAACCGCTACCCTCGGTTTCATCGAGGGGATTTATATCTGCCCCGATACAAGCTTCGAAAGTCGCGTAATTCGTAAACGAGGCCCGTGATCAACCCCGAAGAAATTATAACGGTGCTCGAAATGTACGAGGCGCGCTGAAAAACTTCCCCCTCCGAACTCGTCGCGTTGTACCGTGTGCATCGATTTAAACGGAAATTAGGTCCCGCCGGGCATTTCCCTTGTTTATCGCGCCGGAGTTGAGTCATTGTCCTATCCAGCTTGGGTGCATCTGTTACCCCGTCTTGGTGTAAACACGTGTTCGTTACGCTTGGCGATACTCCAAATTGTAGAGTCTGAACGAACGCCCCGCCGTGTACGCGATAAATTTTACATGAAATTGGGTGAAACGTTAGCCGAGACCTTCCGAGATGTTGCGACAAGCATTTGGCGACGAAACCGTGTAGGCGACGACTTACGAGCGGAACGGTGTATCGACGCCAATCTACCGACGAGGAATCGTCCAACGAGGAATCGTCCAACGAGGAATCGACCGGCTCTGATTTTTCGGGAACTTGGCACGGGAGCAGAAAAAGATATTGTATTCTTTTATATTTTTCGATATTATTAGAACGAGGAATACGAAAGTTGAAGACCAACCCTTAAACGTGCGGATGGAATAGCTATTTAGACGTTCGGTGTATTTTAATTAAGTTTTTCTAGAAGAGATTTTTTTATTGAAATTGTATATGATTTTATGAAAGACAAATCCTTAATAGAATGGTAATACCTATTTGGACGTTGAGTGTACTTTAATTAAGTTTCTCTGGAAAAGAGATTTTTTATTAAAATTGAATTATTGGAATGTTATTTGGTTTTGTGTTCTACAAAAAAGAAGAAGAGAACGAGAAGAATATGATTTCGTTAAAAAGAAGATAGTGATAAACCTGAAATTCCTTTCAAAAATGACCTTCGAAAAAATTTGTCCAACCCACTGTTGAATTGATTGAATCTAAATATTGTATTTAGTTCAATAAAAAAAATGAATCACAATTCTGTTCGAAGTCCTCGCGGTTCTCACTTTAAAATAAACTATATTATTTTATATTTTGTTTCGACCCATAATCCAACACCCACAGTGTACCTTTATGTTATACATAGATACGTAGATAATTTTCATAGAGTAGTAAATACGATAAACTTGCGCAATTTACGCTTGTCCACAAGAAGCATAACCAAAGCACATCTTAATTAAGAAAACGCTACATTTATAAGAACCCAATCCAAGTGACTACAGTGGCCTTCATATCCAATTCTAATTTCTTCCACCACCATCAATTTTTAACGCCTCTAAATGCCTACCGGCCACTGAATTAAAATCGAAGATTTCTCGATATTCCTTCGTTCCATCTGAGATAAACGTACAACGAGCCGTGTAATTTCCCCTGTTAACCGGCCGCTCGTTTTTCTTTGAATCTGGGATCGGAGTTACCTGTTCCGAGGTAACAGGTTGTTTTAATGCAACCGCAACGTCGAAACAAGAGGGGCCGACATAACGGATCGTGGGTATGTATACCTATCGGTGCTGCCGCATGGTCGAAGGGTTCGCCGTTGGTTATCGTTGTTGAAACCGGAGCGGTGTTCCCTGGCGCTGGATATACTGACCAGCTGTTAACCGAATGTATTGCGATCAATTTGTGAATATTCGCGATAAATTAGCCGAGCAAAGAGGTCGTTAACGGCCGACTGCGACTAGATAGGCCGTGTCGATGAACACCGGAAAAATTATTACCTCCTTGATACCCTAGGTACAGATACCCTAGGTACAGATACCCTAGGCATAGATATCATCCTAGGCATAGGCATTGCCTTTCCAGGCAATTTTATAGACTTTTTTGCGCCCAATGCGCTTGACAGAAACTTTTGAAACTTGGTACGTGTTGTATATCAAGTATAGGTTGTTTGAGTTAATAGGGAATATTGAACAATTTCGAGGTGTGGAATTTAATCTATTTGAACCGAGCACTTATACTTATAGATATGTATGAAGGGTACTACTGTATATACTCAAGTTACACACTGTCATCTAACAATACGTCCCAAAAATATTGGATGTCCTTGAAAGGAGCTGTTCTGGAGGTGATTTGAAACAACTTTTTCCTTAGCAAAAATGTTGTCCGAGGCTTCGTTAAGGAGATATTAATGGAAAACCCCGACTAATCAGAGCGCGAGTATGCCGGTGGAGCGCCCGCAGTAGTATAAGGTACGCGCTAGACAGTCGCAGTAGCATAGACTACGCGCTCGGCGGCCGCACTCTAATTGGTCGAGATTTTCTGTTAATATCTTAACGAAGCCTCGGACATTTTCGCTGAGGAAAAAATTGTTTCAAATCATATGTATAAGGTTATTTAAAATGTTCAACCATCTTGCTCAATTAATTTATAAATTGCGTATGATATTCGACGCAGCTAATGAGATCGTACGTGATCACAAACGGTTATACCTTTGGCAATTTTGACATTTGTTTAATATGATTCGATAGCAATATTTAAGAGACCTCAAACAACAAGAATATCGACAAGCTCGAATAGTATATCGAATGACCACCATATGACCCCTTTGAAGTTTCACGTTCGACCAGCCTGACGAGCCTCTAATGCGAACAATTATAACATCAGCAATTAAACAATTCTTTCAACATAATTTGCTAGAAATATTCCAAGGCCTCGAGCAAGAAAAATACCAACAAAAATCTATGTTTCGACCCAAAAGAAAAGAGTACCTCATGAGTTCGAGTGGAATATCGAACGACCTCCAGAGGTCAGACCGAACAGAAGTCCAGAGGTCGAAAGAGTAAATGTACGAAGGAAATGGAAACCACGTTGCGGGTTCGGATGTCGTAACTCTTTCGGGGTCAAATAACGTTCGACAAACTGACGGAATTAAAAGCACAACGCGAAGAAGCGAATAGATGGGGAAGGATGGCGGGAGCCGACGGAAATGAGAAGAAAATTAAGACCTAAAGTCGGCGAGGAAGAAGGGATGTTAACGTTTGAGGTGTACCGCACTCGGAGCTTTCGTTCTATCGAAGATACACACGCTATACCCAACGGCGTTCCACCTTCTCATCTACCAAAGCGGGCCAGTAACCTAGCAACACCCTCAATACCACTTCAACCTGTTCGCCCAACACCTTGGGTTTCAATTCACCTTATCTTTGCTATCTTCCTTGCGCTCTGTACGTTTCTAACCCATCCAGTACTCGACTAAGAAGTCTCGCGATTCGGTTAAAAATGCTGGGAACAACGAGGGAGACGGTTCGAGCTAATCTTTTCCCGTTGGATTAGATCCCGTGTAATTGGAAATTCAGGTGTACGTGTTAATGTAATTGGATTATGTCATGCTCTCGTGGAATTGCTCAAGTATATGAGGCGTTGTAATGTATTGAACAGAAATTTATGGACGTGTTGTTGTTTGAAAAAGTATCGACTTTGAGTTCAAGTCACGTTCGGTATAAAGAATGAAACATTTATGATAGAATTATATGAATATTGATTTCAAACAGGTAGAAATTGAGTTACGAATATAAAAACGAATTGAAAGTCCGATACGTTTGTAAAAAGCAACGCAATTCAACCAAATAACCGACAGTTGGGATGATTAATTTCAATGTCGAGGAAACGTTTCTCCGAAATTTCGGCTCCGTAACTTCGTCTTCTATGTTCGTGGCCGTTTCGACCCCCGTACAAACACGAAAGGACCAGGAATCCGCAAGAAGTTCCGGTTATTTAGAGGGCCTCCTCCAATTTACGAACTGAAAGGTTTTTTGCCCCGTGTTTGCAACGAACTTTCGCAGAAGACGTACCCGAGGTAACCGTATCTTCGAACTGCGGCGAGAACTTTATAAACATTACCGCTTCTTGCGAACTATCTGTCCCACGAAAGAAATATCGCTCAAATTGTAATATCTTTTCCTAGGGAAAGATTCGTACCCATACATTTCTTTTGTCGAATAATTACTCTGCGTACGAGATAGATACTTAAGTATTAGTTGATATTATAAAAGTATAAACGAAGAATAAAGGCTGCTTTTCCCTACCGAGCCATCCATTACCGTTCGTGTTCTTATTTGACACGGTATTAAATATGAGAAACGAGATACAACATATTCTTTAAATATCATAACGGTGATATTCTTATTCATCTCGTTTCCTTCTTTCTACGCCTAGAAGCTACATAACCTATATACGGTTGTCTTCGTTGCACGTACACGGAACGTGTTTACGATACAAGTTGAAGTTACCTCTAACGATACTTTTATTTCGAGCCCGACAATAAAGAACTTTACACCGAACTTCCACGAAAATTTGAAAGATATTCCCGGGCAAACAACTTCGAAAGCCACGGGAAACACGAAAGAAACTTTGCGTGTGCGCTATTCAGAACAGAAGTAGTTGCCAAAGCGAAACCTTACACCGGTCCTTGAAATATGATGCCTCTCGTTTTGTTCCTTCAGGTCTCGAACGCGGGGCGTTAGAACTTTCTTTGTTTACAGCGAAACATATTACGCCTGATTGCATCATCCTTTTTCCGCGTTAAACTCCTCGATCCGGAATTCTTTTACTCTCGGTAGAAAACAAATATTTCTCGTTTTCCTGAAATTCATTATATACAATTATTAATATTTATGGACACTAGGAGGACACTTATTCATTTTTTTCTGACGCGACGTAATTATTATACGATGCTTCTCTAAGCACTGTACATTAGAGGGATGTCGCAGGCCATTCACGTTTATGATAGAAATATCATCATGTGTCGGAGAAAAAAATTGCAATGGTTTCAACGCCACTTTTACGAGAAACCAGTCTCCACGGAAGATTATATTATTCTAAGCAATTGTTTAGAATTGAAAAACATAACCTTAAAAATCACGCGTGTATGTAAAACGTAACCTTAAAAAGTCACGCATGTAATCACGTACATGTATAACAGGTCTAAAGAGCTTAATTAAAATCAATATTAATATCCTATGAAAATCAAGGCAAACTCGTTCGTAATGAGTCTCTCTATTTATTCTCAGAAGAAGTACTTAACCTCTACGCGTTTTTCTGCCACAATAAATATACCAAAATATAGAAAAAGAACTGCTAATAAAATATAAATTGTTCGTTCTACCACGACATCCTTCAATAAAATTCGACACCTTCGAAGCACGGACGCGTACACCACCGTGATTGAAAGTGCGAAGGAAAAGCATGCGCGGAGCAGCATTCAAAACTCATGCATTATTTGTAACATACCTGGTACGACCTGTTGCTTGTTGTAAGGGCGATCAAAGCCGAGGTTAAGACTCTCCATGGATCACAGCGTGCCACGTAATCACAGTTTGCCAGATTCCTTCGTAAATATGTATGTTCATTCGATACTTTCACGGTGAACATCGTGCCGAAGGTAGATTTTCTAGACAACAGAGGGCGACACGAAATAGGAACGCCAATAATTCTACGAGAGACGAGCGACCCTCGTCGATCACAAATTCGCGATATCACGTTCGATTTTACGATCACTGACACTTTTCGAAAGAATAGTCGAAACTACGCGACGGAAACAATATTCCTACAACGTTTGAGAGTGTTCAGTGAAATATTACACGTTAATTTCGCACTATCTAAGCGGAGACAAAACCCGCGAACGTTCCTCGACAAAATAATGGCGCCTGTGGCGCGCGATCGAGCGAGAAATTATGTATCCATGTTCGATACGTAGCGTTATCGATCGATTTAACAAACTCGAAAATTGCCGCCCGGAGTACCGCGAAAATTTGAAATTGGTTAATTTACGACCAGCAGCTCATTAATTCGCGTACATGTTTGCACGAATGAATATTAATAAATCAGCATTTTTTTCTCCGTTTCGGGAGAAAATTCTGTTATTAATATTCATGGATACCATAGTCGATTCTTTTTCGTTTTTAGCGAACATGGGGTTTGGTAACGAGGTTAGATAGGTCCGTACGAATTATTTAGAACAAATTCGGTAATAAATATCTTGATTAATGAAAATTAACGAATACAATATTTTTTTATTAATTAATTATATCCTATCCTCGCTAGAAACCTCGACTGACAGACAGGTCTCGAGGTTCTCAGACGATGAAACCTCGAAGGAAGTTAGCCAATTACGCGAAAAAGAAATTATTTATCCTGACGCGCTAATAACCCGTCGGGACAGCGTAAAGGCAGAACGAGCCATCGTTTGAATCACGGCAAAATTTCAAACAGCAACGAAGCCCGTCGCCGTATGTGTTGGGAATCCAGGGTATCGTGACAATTTAAAGGGCTCATGAATCCAAACGAATCCGATGTGGCACGTTAATTAAACTTATACTTAACTTGCAGCTCGGCCGGAACGTGCAGCTGCCAAAAGTATTACGCGAACTCGCCGAGCAATCTAAATGCGCGTTGCCATAAGGGGAGGCTCGATCTGCACGGACAGTTCCCGCATGGGCGCCAGGCATCTACGTCTGCCGATGTATACGTGTCTCTATCTATGTGCACGTACACCGAGTTACGCTTCACGCATTATAGGTAGCGAGCACTTGAGTTATAAGATTGCCATGGACACTTGCCAGGGTAATATCAAACTTCGAAGCTCCACCCAGAACCACCCACTCGTCCGTCGACCGCGTCTACGTGGACGTGTCATGCACATGCACGTGCAAGACACAATCGCCCGATCGCGATGGTAAGCTTCGTTATCAAGCACGCCCACGTGTGAGCCTGATGCCTCGTGGCTTAACTCCTTTATGCTCCCCAGCTTCTGCCCAAGTTCTGTCTCTCTCCCTCGTGGCTTCTACCCCATCAACGCACAATCCTAATTATGCGCTATTGATGACACGAATTAACGATCGGCCCTCTGAAGGACGTAACGATACAGCGGCTCGTTTCTTTGGCCCTGTACAGGGGGGATTTCTCTGGCCAAAGGGATCGAATCGCCACGCAACGAACATGAAATTTCACTTCTCCCGGGGGACCGTGTACTTTCATAGCGAACAAGTTTTTGATGTATCGTGAGCTCAGGTAGGAGGGGCTAGAGAGTACCGAGCTCAGTTACAGGGGGGTTGAAGGTAATGAGTTTAACTATAGGAGGCTAGAGGTTACTCTGAGCCGAGCTATAGGGGGCTGGAGGGTACTGAGCTCAGCTACAGGGGATTAAATAGGACTGAGCTTAATAATAGAAGGCTAGAGGGTACTGAGCTTAACTATAGGAGACTAGAGGTTACTCTGAGCTGAGCTATAGGGGGGCTGGAGGGTACTGAGCTCAGCTACAGGGAACTAAAGTGTACTGAGCTTAACTATAGGAGGCTAAAAGGTACTGAGCTCAGTTAGAGGGGGCTAGAAAATACTAAGTTTAAGTATAGGAGGCTAGAGGTTACTCTGCGCTGAGCTATAGTGGTCTAGAAGGTACTGAGCTCAGTTAGAGGGGGGCTAGAGAGTACTGAGCTTAACTATGTGAGGCTAGAGGTTACTCTGGGCTAAGCTATAGTGGGCTAGAGAGTACTGAGCTTAATCTATGGGGGGAATAGAGAGTACTGAGCTCAGCTGCAGGGGTCTAGAGAGTACAACGAACGATAAGAGAACAATCCGCTCGATACAACCCTACTTCCGCGAAATATTCAATCTGTTCAACCAACCCAATGCCTGATCGAGCGCTAAACTCGTTCGATTGGCTTCGGAACACCGGGCGTGCGTCGCACAAAAGAATTCCCAGTTTCAGCAATTACTCGAGCCTTCGCTAGGTCAGACGTTCAGCGAAGGAATCTGATTTAGCGCAATTGTCGAGTAGTCACCTCACGGAGGACATCTCCACCCACCTCCCCTCTCCTGTGACGCGTAAATGAGATTGGAAGGAAGAAAAGGGCCGCCCAAGGAAACGCGTGATTACGATAATTCAATCGCGGATCTTCGTCATGCCGTCGCATCGACAACGGCCGACGAAGGTACCCCGTCGAAGAACAGGGGGACCTTAAAGGATAGTTTGCTTATTCCGGTCACAATGTGAGCGTCACCGTCGACTGCGTTCATCCCTCCTTTTGCGACCATCGACGCCGACGTACTGACGCTAATGCATATTCAATGTTACATCCATGCCCGGAGTATCCAGAGCGACGCTCCTTCCGAAGGGACGGTGCGTCCTTGTTTACGGGATGACTCTTCAAATTCTTCGATGTCTCCATCATACCCCATCCCGATTCCCAGAGTGCTCCCCGTGGAATTTCCAGGGGGATGAGCGAAAAATGAACCATTTTCCGAGTTCTCAAACCGGTGGACCTGTTGGTTCGAAATCGTTTCTGGAACTCGGTGAAGATGTTTTAATTTATTGATCGGAGTGGGTGGCGATACTAATTTTTTGTGCGGAATTTGAAGTTATACACACAGGTGACATTAGGGAATTGTTTCGTTTGTGTTTCATAGTATTTACAGGCTACTTTTATTCGTCTATATGTATTGCACTTTTCTGATACTTTTTTCTTACGGACCCCTTTTCGCATTATCATCCTATTTTTTCCATTACTTATCTTTACACCACCCTCTCTTTTGGTACTTTTTATATTTAGCCATGCCTTGAAAAACTGGGACGGACCCCGCTCGGGATTCGAACCCGTGATCTCAGCGTGGTAGTCGGCTACGCTACGCACTGCTCCACCGTCTCAATTGGGAATTGAATTAGTAAAAAAATAAAGAAGTGGGGAAATAGACAAAGGAAAAGATGTAACACCTTCGAAAATTATGTAGTTTAGCACTAAACTTCACCGCGATCATTCAAATTAGAAACTTTTCAAATCTTTATCTACACTTTCTTATGTACAATATATAAATTATACACGCAATACATTATTCGACGTATCGTTCAATTCAGTCCCACGTGAAATATATTTCCATACGATAGAAAAGAGTATCTTTAAATAAAAGTGTGTTCGCTAAGTGTGTTCGCTAAGTGTGTTCGTTTAATTTAAATACAAGCGCATCTCATCGAGACAATAGAATAGGAACGACTCATTTCGTGGTACCCCAGGGATAAACGCGACTGCAAGTCAATTCGAACGATCACACATATCGGGTTCGCTGATAAAACGAAGCCTTTGTACAATTTTTCATTATTATTCCATTCACAATTCCTCAGACACCCGGCTCTCTCACAAAAGATTCCATCGCTATTTTTGAATAGTATTACGTCCATGCGCCCGGATGATCGATTTCCTCGAGGTGGATAAAACCTTTTCTCAGCACATATTCTTTCACACGTACGTGGATATAACCTACAATCGCGCTGCTTACACGCGGCAGCTCCTTAATATTTCCCCGACACTTTCGCGGGCGCGCCATATGAAGTCCACGCGGGCTCGATTCGATGGAATAATAAGTTTCTATACCGGTTTCGCTCTGCGGAATCTCACGCCAGGGCGTTTCTGCAAAAATTCTGTATCGCTCGGATCGTATCTTTTTTTTCCGCCGTTCGTTATAATTCCTTATCGCGTTACGGTTCGCACGCTTGAATTATTTTCTCTGATAAATTCGTTTTGTTTATTTCTCTCTCTCTCTCTCTATACGTATTTCTCTTATTAGAGAGGAACGTTACGAGTTCTCGATTCTACGCGTTACTTTACCTTTTCAGCTCGGCGGGCAACATCGATATATGTATTTCTGCATACTGATCAAAAGTACACAAGATACGTTCGTCCGTCGGGCAATCTCATTGGCGATTCTGCGTGCCGGCGCGTACCGTCGCTGCGCTGCGCGACTACAAATATCGCGGAAGGATAAATAAGAATCGCAATAAAGATCCCCTAATGGCAACATGGGACCGTTAGGCGAGGCGTAGTCGCGCCGTTAAGCCGTAACTCGTGCCAAAAGTTCTCCGCCGACAATTGCGCCCGTCCAATAGGGTTATTAATATCTAATACTTGACGGCGAAATGCACCCTCCATTAGGTGCTAATTAACAAAGGTTGTTACCGCTAGATTGCCGAAGCCATCTTCGCGCTATTTACCGACCGCTATTACATTCTACGCCTAATTAAAAACACTGGAGCGACGAAGACTCTCCAACTATTCCAAAATTAAACACGCCGAGCCGTGATATATTATAAACACGTTCTTAACGAATTTTCAGCTCGGTTCCTGCTTGCGATATAATATTGGGTCGTTCAAAAAGTTCCTGGCAATTTGTAAGAAAGATTCAATGGCACATTTGAGGTTTGATATATTCATTGAATTATATAAGTACAATTTTGTTCCACAACTCTTTCCACCTTTTAAGGGTTGTGCATACAGTCAATGTAGTAAGCATTCGTACAGGAATCAATTTGAAATAAAACTTCGTATATTTATTTTATTAATAAATTTTAGAGGAAAAAATAATTAACCAACATTCCTATGTATCTTTAGACTATGCTTTGCATAATTATGTTTTACTACCTTAGAATAGAATTTGTATAAATAAAAATTTATCATATTCAATGTTAGCCTCTTATTTCTTGTCTTATTAATTTTATTTTAAATTGGTTGCTGTACGAAATACTTCTTACACCGACTGTATGTTATTTGTTTTCCATTCCAACATATTCGGACCTTCTAATAAATATTGCCAGACTTTCCAGACAAACCAATAATAATAATTCTTTTGAAACGAAAGAACGAAAATGAAATTTCTCGGTTTTACCAAGGCTGCTTGAGGGATGATCAATTCATTTGCTGTCCCGCGTCCATAAGACATCGGAAAATTAAATGTAACTACATATATCTAAATGGAGAATCATCGCAGATCCCCCGTAACGCTAAGGGTGCCTTGATCCTCCGGCAGCGCTTCCATCACTCTGGAGAAAACCGACCCTTCCTTCCCTCGGATTGTTTCTCCGGTGGCTGGGTTATGTGCTTTAGGATAACGTTCCACGATCACGCGATGACTCTCCACCTTTTAACCCCGCAGCTAAGTACGTTTTAGTTACCCCTCGGTGAAAGCTACCCTTCTCTCTCGCCGTATCCTAATACCCTCCGCTCGTACATCTTCATTCGCTCCGTCGTTTCTTAAACACTTAGATTTTATCACCGTGCGCAACGTGTTTCACTGTCGGAACATCATTCGCGAAACGCCGGCCTTGCATTAAACCCGAGAACGTTTCGTTTCGTTATTTAATGGACGCGTCGTGACGTTTCTTGTTACCTTACCGCGTTTTAATCGCGAAATTTATTAATCGCTCGGAATCGCCTGAATTTAAAAAACTAACGTGGGGTGAGAAAGAAAAGAAAAGGAAGCATCTAGCAAGCCTTAGGCGCCGGGGTATTTGAAGTTCGGTCGGGAAGGGTTTATACACTAGCGGACAAGCAAACCGGAACGATTTTTCAAATGTTCATAGCTATGAGAGTTTTTAACCGATTGCGGTGAAACTTCGCGAGGAGTAGTCTTTAAGTGTCTTCTGGGTGTGTACAAAGTTGCATTGGCGAGGGTTGATGTGAAGGAGTTAATTCACTCCCCTAAAGGGGAGAGTGTAGAAAATCGCCTCTTTGGAAAAGGCCAGGGGTGACGGGAGGGATTGAAAAATTCAAAAAAACCTTTGGGGAGACTCTCCTTGATGCCCTCTACAAAATGCACCCCTCGAAATGATGAATGCTAGGTGAATATATGAATGTTAGGTGGGACCGAACGCTTGCGAGAAACGCGCGGATCACGCGGTTTCTCTCTGATGGTGAGGAGCGGAGGTGCGTCCACACTAGTAATTTCTATACGTGCACTTTAAACCCCTTTTTCGAACCTCCCACGCTTGGATCTGTTTAGTTACTTCTGAGAGCCCTGGAGCCTCTCCAAACTTTCCAGATTCGTATCCGTTTAGTTATTTGCGAGGGATATGGTAATTTCTCGTTACAAAAACGGAATTATCGTCGCAAAATCACGTCGCGATGCACGCATCTCTCCGGAGAGTAAAGCAACGTCGACAGCATCCCTCCCCAACTCGATATCTTTGACCTATAAATTATAATATGTAAATCGCGAGAGAGCAGAAACATCGAGGGGTCGCTACGCGTTCACGGGGGGTAGATAGGTGGTCTGGCAATTACAAAGGCTTACTGTACATACAAATTACTGGATACTCTCTCCCTCTCTCCCCTCGCCCTTGTTCTCTCCCTTTCTTTAGTAACATTTACCAGCTCCGAGACGAACGCCCGGCGATCCCCGTACAGAAATACCGCGGGAGACGCAGTTATATGAAACCAGGCACTAGAGAGGTATTACCAAAGTAAAAAGTCAGCTTGATGGCTTCGCTCGTAACTTGCTTTCTCGCTCCCATTCCTCTTCTCCTAATTCTCCTCTCCGTGAACGTTTGCGGAAGGCCCTGTGCGCCGGTTTCGGATCGGAAGAATGCCCTACCTAATTGACCAACAGAGCATTGGTAAAAAAAAAAAGCCAATATAGCGTCGCATTAACCAGACAAATACGCCAAAAGTGCTCGACTTTATATAAGCATTACTTTCAAACCTTTGGAATCCTGACATTAAAACTTCCATTTCTTGTGATCTAGGCATCAAAAGCTAGTGAATTGGTTGCTGTACGAATACTTCTTACACCGACTGGACCGATAGATGCTATAAAAAACATAGTCAATAATTTTTAGTGCCCCGAATTAAAGTTGAGGCTATAGTTGGGGAATGGTAAGACCTTGCAGGTCGTAGGCAGACCTTCTCTGACACGACTGGACGTCGCACTATCGAAGCGTGGCGAAGTTCTACCGTGTCAGACAAGGTTTGGCTCGGTCGTATCGCGTATGAAGAGCCCCGTCTAGGTCCAGTCGGGTCTGTCGATATCCTATCGAAGTCCAGTGGGATACGTCTGCGTCGTATCTAGGCCGTAACATTCGTACGTTCGCCTTACCTATCCTCTCGAACTCTGAGGAGAGGCTACCTTCATCAGAATCGATAATAGGATCTAACATAGTAAAGTCTTCGTACACAATAATTCAACGACGATAGCGTAATACGACGTAACGATGCAACTTATAGTTCCTGAACAATTCAGACGTCTTAACAGTTCGACTGGCAGTTCGACAATTCCACCTGCAAACTATTCCTTCTAAGCATGGCGACTCCTGTCTATAGGGTGTCTTCGCATTTCCGCGACAATCTGGAGGTAAAAAATTCGAAACAGAAGTGACAAAGCCTTCCTCGGAAGTCCGGGCTACTAACGTTCGTATTTCTATCTGACGAAGTAAAGGGATCCCTCAATCCTCGAAAGAAAAAAAAAAAAGTCGGAAAGCACGACCCAGTTTCACCTAGCACGAGTGTAGGTCGCGTCTCTCTCCCTCTGAAGTTCGTATCGGATAAAAACGAACAAGTGTCGCAGGGTTGCACGATTGTCCGAGCTTAACGTTCTACAGATCGGACAAGTAAAATAGACACGGACACCTAGTTGAGATTCGGGTCAGCGGCGCAGGGGTTGCCCTGTTCTCTCCGAGCTACCTCCGAAAGCGAGATGAAAGCCGAAGTGGAACGAGGGCGAACGGCAAGGAGACAGCTTCGAAGGGACGACGGGTGGGAAGGGGGGGGGGTGAGGTGGATGCCGGACAAATTATCCACCTACCCCGTCCCTTCTCAGCTTTCCAAACCATCCATCTATCCAGCCATCCTGCGGGAATCCCTCCCCGGGAACCCCACGCCCTAATAGCTGCCTATGGGGACGCGATGGGACTCCCGATGGACTGGACGAAATCTCGTACATTGTGCAATCCGGGCTCCTCTCTGGCCAACCTCCCTGCAACCCTCTTCCCCTCCGCGTCGTCCCTCTCGTTCTGTGCGGCTACGGCAGCGGGAGAGGGGTATATTCCTTCCAATTTGCCAGGGTTGTGCATTCGACGGGAGATCGAAAGATATTGGGGGAAGAAAATTTCTTTTTTCTTCCTCTCCTTTCACTTCTGGACCACCTACTCCTCCACCCCCCACACCCATCACCCGCGGCTATTCTACTTTTCCTTCCACGCCAGCGGACGCCAGTGATTCTCCGTGGTTGCACAGGTGAATCATTCCCATTGGCGGGGAATTCGGTCCTTTTCACGGTTTCGAACGAGGCTTGGTAAACACAATGCCCTTAATGAAGTAAAAGCTGCTTCTCCTTTATTTTCTGTCGTGATGGTGCTTTTTTTTAGGATACTTTTATTCGCACTTCTTGGAGGAGGATTTCATCGTTCGCATGTTTTTGGCTATGATTTTTTTAAATGACTGCGACGTGGGGGGGAGGTATTGTAAGGTGGTGAGAAGATGGATAGTGATTGTTAACAGGGTAATGAGTATACTAAGACAGCTCACAAAAGGCGTGTATGGTACATATGAATTTTATTCTTGGCATATTTTTAGATATAATTTTTTTTAAATGACTGCGAAGTAGGGGGAGGTATAGTAAGGTGATAAAAAGATGGATAGTGGTTGTTAACAGGTAAATGAGTACACTATAGAATTCTATAGCGTAGTAAAAATTACAATATAGAGTTTTATAGCATAATCGAGGTTCTTGTTACTAGTAAAACCCACTAGCCAACTTTTCATGGTACATACACACATACAGTCAGTCCCCACAAGTATTCGTACCCTATACGTCTATTGAAAAAACTTGTTTAACTACAGGTTTGGTGTTTCCAAATAAATGTTTCATTAGAAACATGTACCTAAATAGATACTACACGATTATATACTCCTAATGAAAAATTTCTCTGGAAACATCAAATTCATTATTTAATATAGCTAATTTACCTACGATAAGATAGCACACAAAAAGTATGTACATACCAAATATAAGTTCTAAATATAGTATTTGTATTTTTAACGCGTTAACTAACGAACAACCTGCATTCAGCTCGTGCACTTCTCGATTCGGAAGGTATACTCGGGAACCAGGTCACGGATCTTATAAAATGTTACGAAGGAACGCGGTTTTTCCACGTTTCGTAACGAGCCACGAGATGGGGGCAAACCGAGCGGGAAAACAAGGTCACTACGTAAACGGGCCCGACGTAAACGCTTTCCTTTATGGGTAGAATTAAGCCGAGTTTACGTGCAATGTGTCAGAGTCCCTTTATACGACAGAGCGAACCCCGTAAACCCAACGGTCAAATAATTTCCCACGATATTGTACTCGTTACTTTCGTCAAAGTGCGATTTAAAGCGCATCGCGCGGTCCCATTGTCAATCTTTTTAGTCTTACAGGAATCTTTTTATTCCGGACGAACCATAGAATTTCGATTATCGTTTACGATATCAGAAACATCTACCGAAACTTCGTCAACGCGATCCAACTCAATGAAACGATTTTACAGGCGCGCCGGTTTCCCGAATAATTTACAGGCTGCTCCGAAACGGTGCGATCGGCGAAACGACCCAAGTTGCAATTCGACGCAACGAGGCTGTTAACTCAAATTAACACTGTTCGACGACACAAGTTGGCTGGAAGGGAGCAACGAAACGTTGCGAAACCGTGTCTCCGAGGTCGCTGTACGGCGCGGTGCTCGTGAAACGTGTCAAAAGGGAATCACGGAACGGGAAGCGGCAATGGCAACAACGGCCATCGTCGAAACTCTCGATGGAGTCGGGAGCAGAGGCAACAAGAGGGATCATTTGAGGAAGATGTAACACGAAACCGTCTACTCGCTACGGCTCATAAAACAGCGCGTTTTATGCTGATGGGGCCCCGCGTCTCGGAGACGTTGCCACGGAAGAAAAGGAGCGGAAAGAAAAGGACTCGTTCGGTAGGCGAGGGGTAGCACGGGACGGCGAACCGACGGAAGGAGGGTGGACGGTCGAGCAGGCGGACCAAGTGAAAAAAGAACGATATAGGCCGACGGGAGTCGTTCCTCTCGAGATGATTTTGGCATCGGAGCCAAATGCAAACGGCAGGTGTTATCCCTGCGAGATTGTTCGTTTTCACGAACGAATCTCGTTCGATCCTTCGCTCGTCGATCCGTTCTCCAGTCGCCAGCATTTCCCGCTCGATTGTCCTGGAACTGATCGGGAGGGAAATATGACCGTACGTGCGCCATTGGACCCCGTCGTTTGGCTGGCAACGAGCTTGCAATTTTAAAGCCGCCCGAAAATCCCCGTTCGTGCTGCCCATGCACGCCACGAACTACTTAGAGATCACGTTTCCCTGGCGGGGTCGCCAACGGAATCACTGTTACTGAAATTATCGCCGTCGGTGCTTCTCGAATACTCGGAACAGTTGTAACGGATATAAAATTCAATATTATGAGTAGACCGCGGATGCTTACGCGAACTTTTATCGATTTCTATACAGAACGAAGATCGAAAAGGAGGTGTGATTTATTTTCTACACGGTGTAATGTGTATATTATCGTTGATATTTTGTAGATTTTTGAGTTTTTGAACATTCTCATCGATTTCACAGTATTTCCATTTGATATAAATGGATAAACAGTGTAATTGTGAGATTCGTCGTACGCTTGGAATATATTTTCTGATTGGAAATATATTTTAATTTTGTTTAGAATTCAGGTGAGATGGTCAGGAGAATAATTTCACCGTCGACAAAAGGGACCGTCGTATGCTTGGAATATGTTTCATGATTGAAAATATTGGGTGAGCGTAAAAGTTCGTGCCCGATTACTTGTTGTAGTTTATTCCGAAATCGGCCACGAACTTTTGCGCTCATCCAATATATTTTAATTTCGCTTAGAGCTCGGGTGTGATGGTCGAAAGAATATTTTCACCGTCGACGATTCATCTACAAGTGCAGATATCCAACCAGCACGATTCAACTTGGTTCGATTGTACTTCCCACCGACGAACGCTATTCACCATCTAAGTGGCCATTAGCCCGGGTCACTGAACTCCATCCACGTTCAAATGGTTCTCACCTAGGATCGTCACTCTTCGCGCCGGTACATCAGCGTACAAACGACCAATTGTCGAATTGCGTCCACTTTCAGTTGATTCCTCTTCAATGGATCAACAGTCGCAATCCCTGCTGGAATCATTTAAGCAAGCTTCTTTAACATCGTGGCCATCGTCATCGAGTCATCGGGCTTCCCAAGCTTAACCCTCTAATACTTACGCTTCGTTTCGTATTTTTAAACAGACTTTAATTCTTGGATATTTACATATCCATGACGTCAACTTAATAAGAATGAATTTAATCGCCGGGGCATGTATTATTTTAACTCTAAACTTACCACGACATTTGTACACAGTTCTTATGTACAATAAATAAATTATGTACAATTGTGCCATGCGTGAAATATTTTTGCATTCAATTAAAAAAACATGTCTTTAAGGCTACAATAAAGTCTCTATAAATGCAGAAATATCTCTATCATAAATGCACTAGTTCGGCCCCGAGTTTGAGCATTTATGGAGACTTTACTGTAATCATTTGTGTCTGATCACGGTAGAAGTAGATACGAATAAAACAACCCTTTCTTAAGGGTCAAAAATAAATCCTTTATAACCTCGTACTAACATTATCGACAAATATTCGCCAAGCAAACCTACATTTGAAACTCGTCGTAAGTACCATCTTCCGAAAAGAACATCCGAAACGATCGACTTCCCGTAAAATAACTCTGCTCCGTTACAAAAAAAAAGCCCGAAAGGATTCCGCGTTTTAAGTCTTCTAAAACCTTCTCAACGCGTAAATAAAGCCGTGCCGCAAGACTTTTCAAGCGGTCCCGCGTATTAAACTCGCGAACATTCGCACTCTCGGCGGACGATGTAATCGCCGGACTGAAATTAATCACCTTTAACGGGGTCCGGCGCGGTTTAAAAACTCCTCGAAAACTGCCCGGTCATCCCGCGCCGACACTTAAGCGTTAACGTTCTTATTCGCCCGCGTTATTTCAGCCGCGTCGCCGGCGAAAAGGTTCGGGATTTCAGGTGGGTTTTATTCGTCGAGTTAATTGCGATCTATCTGCGCGAAGGCATCGAAATACAGAAAAAAAAAAAAAAGAAAACAGACCACGCTCCCCGGTAGGATGAAATTAAGTGGATTAGTACTCTAACGGCGAGCCGGCGGTAAACTGAAATAAATATGGTGCTCGCGAGGGTAGAGGGTGAATGTAATTATGCGACTAAGCACTTAGTAATTTCCGACGAAAAAAAAAAAAAGAAACGAAGGGAGCGAAATAAAAGAAGTCGGCGGAAGAAGAGGAGGAAACACGGGGAGTTAAAAGTTGGCGAGTATCTCGATCTCGTTACGAACTGATGCGGATACTTTTAGGCCGAGTTAGATGATCCAAACACGGTCTACGCTTCAACGAAATGCGTAAGAAATGTTGAAGTTAGTACGGGCGATTGCGTTGTGGCACTTTTCGACTTTGAGCAGAGGGTGGAATTAGATATAAAAATTTGTTAAAGGGCAGGTAAGCATAGGAAGAGAGAAAGGATGATAAACATACCGTTGAGAACTGCGATGATTAATTTTAAAACCAAAAGGTTTGATCGTTTATTTATTTATCACTAGACTGCGGATGCAAAATAAAATCTTCGCGAACGTCCCTACGAAAATTGAATGGAAGGATGGATTTATTCGGCACTTTTGGATGAGGGGAAATTTTCAAATATGAAATGTGCAAGGTCATGCCGTAATGTTTCGATAACAGAAAACGTTAAACTTGAAAATTGTCCAAATTTTCGTCTCCTTCGAAATACCTACAAAAATTGAACCTATTCATTTATTTTACCCTGCAAATATTATAATACGATCTTTACTGTCAATATTTTTTATACTATTGCCAACTTGTCTACATTCCGTAGTTTCTTGCACGTTCAAATTTCCGATAGATGCATAAAAATCCGCGGTCTGACAATAATTGTCTGGTACCTCGAATTTCACCCCGAGACCCACACCGCGATACCCCATCCTCGGGCTCTCGCAGAAAAAAAGTTTGCCCGGGCCGTTTCGTCCTCTAGGAACTATAAAAGCAAATTGGCCTCGCAACTTTTGTGTTCGCCGAACTAAACCGAAATAAATATGGCGCGCGGCCCGCGAAACGAGGGTGAACGTAATTATGCGACCGAGCACTTAGCGATTTCCAACGAGGAAGAAAAAGAAACAGAAAAAAAGGAGAAGAGGAGAGTTAAAAGTTAGCAAGTATCTCGATCTCATTACAAACCGATGCGGATACTTTTTGGGCAATCGTTTCGCCTTTCGTCGATTCCGTTCCCCCTCGACGCACAATTGAATACCATCGCCGGGGAGAAATAAATTCGCGATAGCGAAGGGAAATGAGGGACCGGAGCGGCGGGACACGGGGAGGGGCACAAAGGAACAAGGGCGAGCCGTTAAAAGTTGAAGACGCGTTTGCGCGGAACCGTTTCATTGTAATAGCCGAAGTTCTCGGCCGCCACGGGCTCGGGGTCTGGCCTTTATTATTTTATATTTCGCGGCACCGCGACGCTTCGAGATAACTGAAATTATCCGTACGTTTCAAAGTGAAACAACCATTAGCGAGCGACGCGAAACTTTAATTCCCGACGATACCGCGCCGATGCGGTCTTCTTGCCCGTCGGACTCCCTCGACGCGCCTAATTTCGATGAGATCCGTGCTCCTTCCTAATTTCTTCCGCCGCCGCGACCAGAGATAGCTGCGGTGGATGGAACGTAATCCGATTAACCATTTCGATAGGAATGTAAAAAAGGCCTCGAATGCAAAAGGGTTAATATTGTCTTGGGATACAATACAACTCATTCGTGTCTGACCATTTCTCGCCAATTCTACTTACGGATTTCGTTAACCCTTTGCACTCGAGAGGTGACTCTCAGTCACCATTAGGTTTCACGCAGCAAATCTACCATACCTAATGTTTCTTTATTTTTCATTTCTTCGGAGCTCGAAGCGTCGAAAGAATGATTGTCGACGAGGTAAAGGTGACCTTATTCTCAAATCTAGATAGCTTAAAATTCATGGCAATAGAATGTTAAGAAACATCTCGAGTTGCTGACAGGTACCAGAAAGAAAGGCCTCGAATGCAAAGGGCTAATATCTCAACGAAGCCTCGGACAATATTTTCGGATCGAAATTGTTATTTAAATTCTTACACTAATTCTGGGACACTCTGTATATGAACGACGCGGCGATCAACGTGTTAAAAGACGTCGAAACGCAAGAAGTCGATATCATTAATCGTAATGAACGATGTACGAGGCTTCTTCGTTTCGAGAATTCGTTCCCGGCATACCTCCAATAAAATTTCGTTGCGTTTCTCCCTCTACTTCATTCCACGGAGTTGTAATTGCGGTTTGCAGCGCTGGCATGCACTAATATTGCTTATTTCCAGCGTAAACCTCTCCAACGATAATGCCCCACATGTTTTCCATCGGATTTTGGCCGAGAGAACGTGCCAGCCGTACCAAAACATCGATTTCAATGATCCCCGAGAATCCATGCCGTAGCTGCGCGACTGCTATGGTCGGCGGCATTGTCTTGCTGGAAAATCCATTTTCTAGTAATCCAATGTACTCTTCGCTATTCGTTCGGGTTGTCGGAAAGGCTAGCGGTAGGAACCTTCCAGCTACCGAAGCTCCGTTTTAAAAAGTATTGGCATCGCGACGATCCTTTCGGCGAGCACGGTTTCTATCCGAGCCAAGGAAATTAAATTCTCGGCGAAATGTATTACATAGAGAAATCGCGTTGACGATTTATGTAAAAACAAACGCTAGACACGCGATTACCACATTGAACCTAAAAATCTAATAGTCTAAACATTGAAATTCCATCACACCAAACAACTACACCAACGAAGGAACTAGACGGTAGAATCGTAGC
Organism: Hylaeus anthracinus; assembly: GCF_026225885.1. Lineage (NCBI taxonomy): Eukaryota > Metazoa > Arthropoda > Insecta > Hymenoptera > Colletidae > Hylaeus > Hylaeus anthracinus. The sequence goes on from NW_026535165.1 coordinate 94,197, forward strand.
ACCCACTGCTTCTTCGAGGTAGGTGTGATAAACAAGATGCTCCGTATGTTTTTATAAAATTTTATTTAGAGATAGATACGTCTATATATCAGTTTTAAGGGAAGGAAATAGAGCCCGAAACGAAAGATTGAACAAATACGTATACGTATAAAACTGTAAATATAGGTGCAGTCGCCTGAAGACTAAATCACTGAAGTCAAGCGCAAACGAAACAGAATTCCTGAATAAAATAGTATAATTATTTATAAGAATAAATATTATGTTTCTCTATATTATTGTTTTTGAGTTATTATTAAGACTTGTTAAATTTAATATATATTTTATACATTCAGAGGTTATTTACTTAAGAAACTCATAACGTAAAACATATATTAGACCTACATAGTAATAAGAACCAAATGTACAACTTGAACCATGCAATGATTGTAAAATATTGCAAAAAGAAAGGAGTGCAATACCCACTTTAATAAAAACCCAAACACTGCTTCCACGTCTCAATGAAAAACTTCAAACCGTCCACTGGTCCTCGAACCCAAGAGGTCACAGGGTTCAAAGCCCACGTATCTGCGGTATCTGGGAAACTTACGCTAATTGTATCCGTATTTCGTGCACCAGTACAATAGATTTTCAGGTCGAAACGCATTCCCCCGTGAACCTGAGTGTCCCGATCGCTAATGGTTCGCCGGGGTTGGATGGTCCAGTGATTAATTGTGTCAGCCATGATTACATTACAGAGGACGCAGATCCACTATATTATATACGATCGTGCATGCGTGTATCCCGCGGGCCGGTCGGTTACACGTGCGTCGAACGCATTCGTGCGTGCTAGGTGGGAGATGCGTTTGTACCTAGGTATCAGTCTGTAACTAACCGGTCCTAACAGGGAAACGCGTCGGGAAAACGTTTGACGACATCGTGGAACTGCGAAGTGTGCATGCATATTGCAGGATCGCCGGGTCCCCGACAAGGCGACGCTACGCGGCGGTTTTCCTGGCCGCGTTGAAACTTTCATGGCGTCGCGTTTGGATAGTCGAAGTCAAAGGGTTAAGTCTGAAATAAGCGAAACGAACTTCGAGGGTGATCGAGGTGGGATCGAGGAAATCACGAGCGATGTTCCGTTTTTGGAACGAGGCTCTTTTACTCGCGTCGGGAATAAATTTTGCACCGACTAGAAAATAAAAAATATAGACTATACATCGATCGTTTTCAATTCAGAAATTTTTTCCTCGAGGAAGAATTAATCTACTGTTTCTTGAACGACGAAGGTGGCCGTCTCCCGTTGAACTACTAACTTACAAGGGAACATATCCAATTGTCACGCGACGATTTTGATATGAAATTTATGCGGTAGGTAGCTCTCGAAAAAATATTTGACACGTATTTTTTTTTTATCGGCAATTGTTTATATCGAAGGGGTGAAAACAGCGTCTAAAGTTGCGGGTGAAAACCATGTTTATTCAAATATCTTGACAAACTAGAGGACCAAGAACAAACATTTTGTTTTTAAGATTGAAAATCTTTTTATTTTCGAACAGCCGAAATTCGTGTCACGTTATGTGATGAAAAATGCTGTGAGGCGATGAAATGGGTGGGTAGTAACAGAATAAATATGTCCCGTTTCACAGCTTGAAAAGTGGAAGGGAAATGCGATGAAGATAGAGAACCACAGCAAATAAAGAAAAAGACGCACAGTATGATATTTCAGCGATCTTGCGGGACAAAACTTACGTGGTCCAATATTTCGCCAACTATTAGGTCGTCTACACACGAAGCTACTCAAAACAAACGTAATTGATCGGTGACTGAAATACATGTATGTGTTTGGGTGGTCCCTAACAACATATCAAAAATGCGACTTTACAGTATCTTCTGCAACGTTTGGCGTCTAAAATGACTGGCCTAACTGCTGATTGGGCGGAGTATCGCGGGATCTAGTTCACGGTGGCTCGTCCGTGGCTCACGGATAATATTAAACGTAGCGCGGTACCGATGCTGAAAGCGGCGAGGATCGATGAGGTAAAGGAGTATCGCAGACATCGCGGGACCAGAGTTGATTAACTTGGCGAAACTCGAGAGACCTTCGATACGATCTTTATCGTGTACCGTGAAGAACTACCGTCCGTAATTAATTATACAGAGTTTCGCGAAAGTTTTCTCATTTTTTCCTTGAAAAGATTTCCCCTCCCTCCGTGCACGGAGGACGAACGTCGGCTCAATAGACTCACAGCCGGGGCGAACGGCTAAATTTCGACGAGTCCCGATCGCGGACCGTCGCGTTCCAACTAATTTACCGGCGCAATTAACCGAGCTCCGTTTTGTTCGCGGCGAGACCAACCAGCCGCCAAAGTTCCGCGAAAAGAACGGATTTGAAATTTCGCGTTCACTTGCCAATCGAGTTACGAGATTAAAGGCGCCGATACCGAACGCTTTCGAAGTTCTCTTATGGAAAATTACTGTGTTTTTTTATTGGATTAACTCATTGAGTCGATAGAGCGACACTGACTCACAATTTCCTTTGCGAAAATGTCAGATTGTGCTTCGTTTTTGGAATATTTTCTTCGTCAACAAAAGGGATCGTCGTATGCTTGGAATATATTTCACGATTGAAAATACAGGATGCTTGAAAATATATTTTTGTGTGGTTTTTCGTGAATAATTCAAAAACGAAACAACAACCGACATTTTTGCAAAAGAAGTTGCGGTTCAGAATTCTTACGCTAATTCTGGGACACCCTGTATATCAAAGTCAGAACCCATTTTTACACATGTTCCTATAAGTTTCATTTATAATTTGGCCAAAGGCAATCAGAAATATTCACTGAAACATATATGCTCTGTTATGGTCGAAACGGTTGCAAGATTATTCTCCTTACCCAAAGATTCTCCCTGCAGTCGAGACACCCTAAAAATCCTAAGTATCTTATGATCTCGTGAATCTCGTTATCCGTGCAAACGAGAAACTAAATGCTTAGTCCCGAAAAATCCCTAAAAATCGATCCCTTAAGTAGATTTCCTATCCCAATCGTTTCATCGCATCCTCTGACCTATAAACCAGCCTAGAACCCCTATAAACCAGCTCTGTCTCTTAATTACAGGGTAATGGACGCAATGCTCCGTGCAAGCACGAAGATCGCAGGTGTTAAGTACGGATGCAAGGAGAAACGAGGGACAGGACACGGCCCATTGGCCGCGCGGCGGCAAAAGATGGGAAAGTAACGAAGAGGAGGAGCAATAATACGGGGAACCTTGGAAAACGGCCAAAGTTCCAGCGGCGATGTTATAGTCGTTACGAGGAACGTCTCAGACGTACGTCGTGCGAATGAACACTTTATTCTCCGGCATTGTGGACGCGTACATGCGCCTCGTCTCGATGCGAAGGCACAGTCAGCTTTTATAGGCTACGAAGAAATCGATGAGCAGCGCGAGAGACTGTTCCGCTCTTCGTTGATCGCCGTCGACGCAACCCTCTCGCCTCTATCCCCCGTGCAAAGTGGATATGAAGAGTATCTTGTCATTCGGGCACAACTTGTAATTCCCCTCGCCCTGTACATACAAAATTTCCATAAAATGGTTACTCCTTTTATTCGTGCGCGATGCTGTTTGCCTAAAATAACGAAAAAACTTGTCGTAGCCTATTTGCGTGCTTTTTAATTCCAATATTTCTGGAGTTTATTCTCATTGTCGTTAATCGTCTACTTAGGACGATATTTTCCTAATTGTACCAGTCAGAACAAAACTCAAACAGAAAGTATCGACGACGATACATTTTCTACAATAAAATTCTTAAATTATTATTTCATTACGATTTTTAATAAAAAAAAAAAAAAAAGTAGCAATTGATACAATTACAGTTGCAATTAGTTTTGTCAGGTATCATTTTACCCGAACGCAGTGCCGCCGTAAAATGTTGAATTTTTAAAAAGAGAACCCGGTGCGTTACCGTGGTCGCGCGAGCAGCGATCCCGGCGAGTTACAGATAGACGGGTGGAAAAGTGTCTGTTCGGCTTTTCAGCGGAGAATCAACGAACGCGCGCCAAGCCATCCGCTTTAATTCGATCCTACAAGCGACGCCGACGTAGGAACGACACGACGAATTTGTCGAATCGCGAACAAGCACACGCAAAGAGGGGGAGGATTGCGGGAGGAAGAGATGATACGAGGGAAAATGTGCGAGCCCGCGGCCGGGACGTTGCTCTCGCTTTTAATTTACGAGTCGAAAACGACGAAAAACGGAGCAAGAGGGTTCGGGACGCGCGACAGACGAGGGGTGCACGGCTAGAAAAGGACAACGGCACGCGTAAGCTCGTCCACGGTGACGTGGCTGGCGGTAGGGACGAGGGATGGAAAAAGGAGAAGAAAGGACAAGGAGCCGTGGCAGTCGAAGCATACGAGAGAAGCTTCGAGAAACGTCGGTATTATCATAATAATGGCTGAAGCCATCATCTTTCCCGTGTCTGCTCCCTGGCCTCCTCGCTCCTCGTCCGTCCGCCAAACCCCGTCGCAGCTTCTCGAGGTTCTTTCTCCTCGAGGGTGCTTCGGGAAGCACGTCCTAATAGCGCTCGCGTTTTGTACATTTACAAATTTAAAATGATAATTTCGCCGTGGGTGTGGCGTGCCTTTGGGTCATTTGCGCCCTTTCACGACCGCCGCCGTTCTCTTATTTTCTCCGCCCTCAGTGGCGGGTGTTACGGTAACTACACCCGTGGCTCGATTATGCGAGCCGCGGTACGAAAAGAAACAAAAAAAAAAAAAAAGAAAGAAAAGAACCCACGACGAGATACTTTCGCCGGACGTTTGTCAGATGTCGCCCGCAGATGCGTCCCGCGATTACGGCGAACGAGCGTTATCGCATTTCGAGCATGAAGAGATTCAGAAAGCAGAGATGGGCGAAATATTTACCTAGTACGTCGAGTGACGAATACACGGGGTGAAGTACTATCTTTCGTTTCTTTTGATCGCATGTATTAAAGTTATGTATTAAATTGTATTTTATGTAATCGAATAAATAGTCGTGCATTTGGTTTTATTCGTTACCCACTTTTCGAATAAAATAATAACCCAGTTCTGTCTGGCTGCGTCCATATATGCGTTTTGATCAAATCTGCGTTAGGAATGAACACGTGGGATACTCGAAACGTGTAACGTATACTAAGTGTACACCTCGTCTCTGATGCGAATATTACTTCACTTACCAACAATTCCCAGTCAGTATCGTTCACGAGAACCAAGATTCCTGGTCGCCTGTACACATAACAGATTACATTAGTAAGGTATGCAGTATATTTATGTACTGGTTTATAACGTTACAATGTAGTAATTAACTAGCCTTCTTGTTTGAACTTTAAATTATCACAGTTTTCCCGGTATTTTCGGTCAAACGAATAGCCATCTAGCGGTGAACGCCCCGAACTATTTTCCGGAGTTTGATCAGCGCCTCTATCGGGAAAACCCTCAAGTTTGTCCTCGATAGTTCCTATTTGTACTGCTAGATGGCGCTTTTAATAACGTTTTACCGACCTACGATATACATTCATAATAATGACGAATTCTATTTTATTAAGTTTATATAAGTAAAATTGTAGTTATATTAGAGATATTGCAACAATAAAATTGGCATAGGAAATCATTCTTTTTTCTACCATTGTCGGTAATTATATTATAGTGGTGGCATCTAACGTCGAAAATGGGAACTATCTTCGCTAGTAATTAAAGAGCAGATAATTATCGCTGCATTACATAACTACTCATAAAAATGATAAATTTGACATACTAGCTAATATATTGTAGCGTTATAAACCACAGAATCGTATCAGCCATTCATTTATGAAAAAAAGAATAATTTACTAAAACGATATCTGTGGCGCCATCTTACAGAAACAATAAGAACTATATTTACTACAAACTTGGGCCTTTTCCCACCGATGGCGCCACTAAAACCCGCTCACAAAGCGGCTCAGTGAGCGGTGACCTTCCCGGAGTTATCCATTGTGTTTGTAGTGCTACACACGTGTCATTGTAAACTTTACGCGTATCTATCACGAAATCTTTCCGGTGTATCATTCATTCTTAATTAAAATGCTTACAGCACCGGTATAGAACTATCGAATGAATTTGCTTACTTACACAGTATTTCCTTGCATAAAGAGTTCCAGTCGCTCTTTCAGAAGGTTATCTTTTATCCAGAAGAGCAGCCTCTGTATCGTCCCTATAACATTTCACGTAGCATATTAAGAAATCCGATCGACAAGCATTCGTCAAACTTACATTCATTGCCAGGTAAGTTCACGTCGTGCGTTTTCTTCTTGTCGAAAAGTAGTTCCGCCCCGCCCCTGAAATTATTTAGCGGGTAATTTATTCAACTCGGTACAACGTTACAAAAAGTTGGGTTATGTATAGTTTTCATGTTACCCAAACTCAATGGTCACGGGAATTCCACTTATCTCGGAAGACATGTTATTTTAATTACGTCTGAGAATGTTACTCTGTAAAATGATGAGCTATCAGCGGCTAATTACAGTAAACAAACGTTCACCGCGCATAGAAACAAATGTGTCGATTCCACGTTCCTTCGATTCAGCTGGCCAGTAGTGTACGATGTACGAGTCGCACGCATTAATTTTCAATGCTTGGAATTTGTTTAAAAAAGCTATCTCGTTCAGAGCATTCCGATGTTTCTTTTTTTCAAATTCTCATTCCGTTTTGCAAGAGCATGCGCACAAGTCACAATAATCGACAAACCGTATTTCTACTTGTCGTTGAATAAAAAGTAACACGTCTTTTGCGAAACTGTAAAGCGTATGTCACAAATACATTAGCAGTATTTAAAATGAAAATAAATAATGACTCAAATAGATATTACGAACGAATATGTAACGTGAAGCTTAGAGCAAGTGCCCTTCGTATTCGTCTCGCAATACATCCCTGTAGATTCGCGGGTCATTAGTCTTGCAAAAATTATACATAAAATTGTGACATAAACGTTGCGTTTTCGTGTATAATAATTCTATGAGATATGATAATTATTATTTAATCGTCTTACGAAAACGTTACGCATATTTAAGTAAATGTACGATCAAAGAGAGTTATAAAAGGTGAACGTTGCTAACGCACTGAAATGCAGGTGCCATCAGCGGCAGCCGTAATGGCGGTCATCGAAAAAGTGTGATAGCACGCGTTAAATACCCAAAACATCGAATAGTGCGCAGTCAATGCGCATTTGCGTGATTTCGAGGTCCTCGTAAGCGTAAAGTCTCGGCATAATTTTAATATTCATAGAATTCGATATCAACTTGCACGATGTCAGAAGAAAACGAACATACTTCGGAAGAAACCGATACAGAAATGAATTCGAGAAATCACACTAATGAACAATCGAAGAGTGGAGTAAGCATGTTAAACAATGAAACAGAAGAGCCTATGTTGGACGACGAAGAAATGCCGACGTATCTCAGTTTATCGAGTCCGTCGGGGCGCGAAGGCAGAAGTGTCAATAATACAAAAGAACAGGACAGAATACCTATGGAGGAGGACCATAGTCGAAGTCCTTATCCCAGTGACGATCAAGGGGGTGGCAGTATCTATGTATTATCTTCAGGGGAAGAAAGTACTCAACCTTATGGTGAAGATGAAGACGAATATGCAGATAGCGATGGTAAGTAAGGAACAAAAATGTTTGACGATGATACGATATTTGATATCCTAATTGCTACTGTAATCATAGATATGTATGAGATGGAGCTTGAAAATAAACATAGAAATGTAATCTTAGATGATGAAGACGATGAGGATGAGGACGATGAGGAGGATGATGAACGACATGCTTTAAGAGAGATGTACAATGATGAAGATATCAATACAGAGTACGATCAAGATTGTTTCGATAGAGCTTCTGATGATTTTGTTTTAAACAACAGATTAAAGCAGCATCACAAAGAGAGAAGTTTGTCGTTGCAAGACTTGAGTTTCAGTAAAGACAATGTTCTGTATAATAAGAAGAGGCATAGTGTTAATGTCACGCATAAAAAACTATCAACGCCAAAGTTTCAACATGTTGAAAGCAAAGTAAAACAATATATAAGAGACATAAAAGAACAAAATAGAAAATCCATAGAAAAGCGTATCAGAGACCAAGAATATATATCGAGTAAACATTATAAGGATAACAAAAGTAAGAAGTATATTTATTTTATTAGAATTTGGGTATTTATCGAAAGATAAAATTGTACTATCTTCCATACATCTGAATGTCCAAATTCTAAAGTAATTAATAAATCCTGAATTATAAACAATTTTTGTTTTCTTTTTATAGACAATGACACTGATCCCTTAAAGCCAATGGTAACTACCAAAGTCATAAAAGACTACGCGGAAAAGGCTATTAAGAATTTGCAACGCGAAGAAAATGAAGATTGTAATCCAGTTTATAGGACGACGCAAATAGGAGAAAACGGTGACACTACGAAAATTGATATTAAAATAATAGACAGCCAATATATACATATTCGAAAGGACACTGAACCAAACAAGTGCAGTGACATTCATCATGAGAAACGTATACAAAGCTACGACGAAAAGTTAGAAAAACAAAATGGTTCTGTAGATGTTAAAGAGCATCGTATTGAATTACAAAATACTTCTAACGAGAATGTTAGATTTAATAAAGTAGATCAACCTTCTTTAGTTAATGGTCATCAACAAACACCTACACTTTTCAATTTACGTACATTGAGCTATGAAGAATATATGGATAATGCTTTCAATGCCACCCAAAAGGTATTAACTGAACAAAGACGCAAGGTTCAGGAAAACGCTAACGAATCTGAAACATACAATGAAGTAGAGATGGTGAGCGCGCCAGATACCAGTAATACGAGCTGTTCACTGAAAATCGAGAATGTGGAAAGTATCAGATCAGCAGAGGAAGAATCAGCAAATATAAATGTCGCAAAAGAAAGTGCAACAGTGGGAACAAATGCAGATTGTACCGAAGTAATTCTACTTAAAGCTCAACTTTCGCAAAGAGACGCTCAATTCGATCAGTTACGAAAAGCTTATCAAAAAGCATTAGAAGAAAATATGAAAATGAAAGTAGAAATAGATATTGTAAAAAAGTCGTTAGCAAAGTATGAAAATGAACATAAGACATGCAAAATGAAAGTAGCGTCTGTGCAAACCGAAACTACCGTGGAACCTATGATTAATCCAAAAATAATTACAACTACAGGAGACACAAGTAATAAAGTATCTACTAGTAGCGTTGCATCAACGATAAGTTCTATTGATCATTGGGCAGACAGCGCTTGTAGTCCAGCTATATCTATTGAACCACCCAATGTGACATCAATTTTAAATTCCGACGATAGCATAGTACTCACCGATGGTACTCCAAGGAAATTACCACATCCATTGTCCCGAGCATTCATTACTTCGTCTCGAATATTGCAGACTCTTTCGAACATAACGCAAAATAAAGCAAAAGTTGAAAGCCCTCTAGCAAGGAATCCCAAGAAACGAACAAACGAAAATTTAACAAACCAACCAATAAATTTAGACTTTAATTCTCCAATTCAAGCTTCAAATTCCAAAAAACGAAAAGCGACGGATATGCTCGGTACTTCTACTTCGAATCAGCCATATAAAATACCTCATACAAACAACGAATCAGAGAAGAAAAATAATCCTGATGCAGCTGATGTAGAAGTTAATTATTCAGAGGTACAAACAAATGAAAAAACAGAGCAATCGCAAAATAGATCTGGTTATAAAAATATCGATAGTAGTTCAATATCTATGGAAAATCAAGTAGATGAAACTAACGGCCAAGATGACAGTGTAAAATGTTTCTTATACAGGGAACATGAAAATAGCGTAAAAAGAAGTTTCTTAATTCAAGCAGAAGAACCATCAAAGGATAAATCAGACGACGAGAAGAATCATATCCAAGAATGTGGTCCATATTTATTGGGTAACCTTGAAGTAAGAATGTCTGAAATCAATGGCACAATTAGCGTTTGGGGTAAAGAAATAGGTGACGAATCTGTAAGTGATAACGAAGATGACATAGAAGTGTCTATGAAATCGACTGAAAACAAATTGTGTTCTTGCTGGCAAAAATCACCACAAACTAGATTTAATGGCAACTCGATTGTGTGTTCGACTAACAAAAAGTCAAAGAACCCGTTTAAATTTAACAGATCTCAAGTTTCTCAATGTCATTACAGTTTGTCGCCAAGTACAGCAAAATCGCATGTTCTAGTTAACGATGCAAATGATAAAAAATATGCAAGTAGTCCTTTCACACCGAATGCGTGTACTTATTCTTGCGGAGAATACGATTCCACGAAACAACGCAAAGAATGTCAGACATGTAAAAGTACTATACGTTCACAAGAGAAATTACATTCCTGTAGTGCACATCATACAGAATTCTTAGAGAAAGAATGTCACTGCGGATCATATCATGAAACACGGACACGCAACGATTGTCCTAATCATAGTAAAGATAAGTGTCATCGCATCAAAGGAATTCGGAGGAATTCGTGCAAAAGTACATTTACACCCGATTCAAATGGGCACTTGGACGAAAATATAACGAATACCTCTACCGAAATAAATGAAGTATTTTGCAAGTACAATAAAATGTGTCGAAACTCTCCTCAAAATATAACTGATAATAACCCGCAGCCACCAAACTGTTGCAATACTCTTACGAGTACCTCTTACACGCGTAAATCTTCTTTAAACAATACACACGATCACGATAGCTCGGAAGGACAAACATGTAGTCATTCTCCTTCTCACGAAGGCGAGGACGATCTTCTAATTCCACACAAGCGATCTAATGAAACACCTGAAGTAAGATAATGCAAAATAATTGTCGATCTATCTAATAAATGCATTAGAAATTTGGTATATCGCTCTAATACTTGTTTTGTGTACGCAGACGAGACAACGAAGATTAAGCGGCAGGAAGGTGCGAGGAATTCTTATGGATCTCTTAAGAGGATGTGGAGATTGTCGCAGCACTAGTGACAATGGTGCAAATAAAAGTAGTTTCCAGCACAAAGGGTCATCGTCGTATATACCAAACGTTCCTCAAATTAAGATTTCTCCTTGTACACTCGAGCCAGCATGTTCGAGTTCAAAGCAATGCAACGACAAGTAACTTATTTTGTTAATATTATCATTAAAGTATGGCGTGGGGAATAAATTTGTATTATTTGTATAATTCATTACTTACAGATGCTGTCATGCATATGCACGAAGGATCGAATCTCAACTGGAAGAGTTCCGTATGGAAATGGAAAGAGTACGATCGCGCTCGGACGCTATCCTCGATATGCTCAATATGCTTCACTCTGTTGATACAAACTAATGGAACTAATATTACTTTTAAATAAGTGCTTTTTTTCTTGTACAGGTCATTAATTTTAATTTTCTTAAATCAAGATGTGCGAACTATCGTGAAGCTTTCTTATTTACTTCTTCGACTTCATTGCATATAAAAATTACATGATCAATTTATTAAATAAAGTACATATACGTCGAAAAACTAAATTATTACATTTCATCACACGCATTGCTCTTTTTATGTTATAACAGATCAGTTGCGTCTGAAAATTTTTATGATTTTCATACCGTGGAAAATAATATTTACCATTTTTTAAAGAGTTTATCGATAATGGAATGATCACAAAAACCCAGACAATTTTTGTTACATTCTAGTTGGGCAATATAATTTATACGAGTTTACAATGAGATTGATCGACTTCCTGTCAGTGGTTGCAGTCGCAAGAATCAAATCCTGGCCCAGCCTCGCCAGGCAAGACACCAGGCGGTACCTCTCCTTGACCCTTGAAGATGTTGCTATAAGATGTTTTCAAATAATTTACGTGACCCTGCAATGACCTTATACGGCCTTGAGCCTGTTCAAACGCCTCGTTTAGATTGTTTATTTGGCCTTGCATCTTCTGCCGAATCTATAAATCGCAACGTAACGTATGAGCTGCATTTAACATTCATAAAGTAAATAAAACTTTCAACAACGATTTACTTCATCTCTATCTTTTTGCGCAGCTCGCGCGGTAGCTCTGCATTGTGCCAATTGTCTTTCCATTTCCGCGATTTGGCCTTGCATCGATCTTCTTATAGTTTCACATCGTTCTTTCGTCCTTGCCACCTGTCTCGCTGAATCTTCTCGAACCTGTTAAGTAAACAACGCATTAAAACTACTTTATTCCACACAAGGATAGAGAACAATAACGTACTTGATCCAGCATCGCCGTTAATTGAGTAACTTCGTGCATCTTCTCGTCGATGCGTTTCTGTAACTGGGCCTCGTGTTCCTCAAATCTGGCAAGTGTATTTTTCATACGTTCATTTTCATGCCGTAACTCAGAGTTTCTTCTTTCCAATTCGTCGAACCGCCCCGATCCAGTGCCCCTTTCATCCTGTAAATAATACGCAGGGGTAATGTTTCGAATGTCTGATCATTCTGAAGGACAACTGCGAAGACAGTAACCTGGATCGCTTGGTACTCGCTACGCAAAACGTCCAACTGGTTTTGCAAAGTTTGCATTTTATCTTTGCATCCTATAAGCTCCCGTGAGAGATCCTCGCAGTTTCTCTCTGCGACCAGGCGCATTTGTTGCGCTTCCTGTAGCTTCACTTGTGTTTGTTTCAAAAGATCAGGTAACGGGGCAAGCTCGGCAAGCTTCTCTTGGAATTGATTCTATACGAAAAACAGCAAAATGTCTATGCGCCAACAGACATACACATGTAATTGATTACACACTTTAACTCGACCGATTTCTAACGTCACATTCTCGTTCATTCGAGCGTTATCCATCTCCATGAGATCGAGTTGTCGGCGTTGCTCTTCCACTTGTTGTTGCGCCTATTTGTTTTAATGGTCATTTTTATATGTACCTATGTAGAAACTTTCAGAAACTATGTATTGATAACGGAAACCTGTAAATATTTATTACGATAATCCTCGAGCTGAGCAGATTGATCTTGAATCAAAGATCGTAATTCTTCGAGTTCGTCTTGGGCTTCCCGAAAACGTTGTTTAACCACGATCAATTGTTGCTCCTGTTCGACCATTTGCTCCTTAAAACCTGTCGTTAAATTGACAATGTAGATCACCGAAATTTATGTTTGACAAAATTCAAGATAATCACCTTCGTATTTGTCTTTTTCGGATTCGATCGCTTTCAAACGTTCTTGAGCGTCTATCAGTTTGATGTCTAATTTTTCTTTCTCTTCGATGGCTTCGCGTGTTTGCTGCTTCATTTTTTCTGCGTCTGCTCTTAGACACGAAACCTCGCATAGTTTGTTTTTGTAATCATCCTGAAGGCGTGCGTATTGCTCGCGAAGATCACGTAACTGTTGCTGAGGACACGTGCTAGCGCCCTTTTATTAAATAGCTAGTTTAATAATTGTTTAACGCGCGTTAAACTTCCTGCTGAAGTTCAATCTTACCATAGGTGCATTTGTACAAGGACCAGTACAAGTTGAGGAAGGCGCAGGTGGCATCTGTATATGATTTAAAATATATCAATTTATAAGGGATCGAAAACCCTAGAGTAAAAGAAAATGTGAACAGAAGGATGTCAAAGTTGTACGTGATAAATGTCTACATTATACTGTACATAATTTAATAAGAGTCGTTACATTTAATTAGCAGTGATTGTGTAAAATCTTATATGAAATAATCATATTTTAAATGTGGCCTATGGACTTTCAATGATAAATTACGTACAGAATAATGTTACATTTTGTACGGATTAAAAAAAAAAGACGAAATCGTTATAAAAATATGTTTATTTCATACAAAATTTTTGATATTTAACATTTCTTCAACGTGATTCAAGGTTCAAATAGAATAGTTACTATCGATCCCGATCTCCAGTGGCATGACAATTTTTATAACAAATGGTGTACCGATCAACTAACCCGTTGCGTAGGTTGACGCAACGAAGGTGATCAAGATATTGTTCGGATACCTTGACAAGAGGTACGGGAGGTGGCGGTAGGATTGGTACAGGTGGTACGTAAGGTGGTGAACCCGACGATGAAATCATAGGTGGAGGAGGACAGCAACCACATGGCGCACAGGGACCGGTGCATTTCAGCAACTTGCGTTGTTGCTCCAGTTGCTGACGTTCTCGCTGCACGTTAGCAAGTTCTATCTGCATGTTGCGTACTTCGCATTCTATATTGCCCAGCTGTTGTTCCTAGAATTGTTGTCAACGCATAAGTATGTAAAATTGGAGCAAAACTCAGTTATGAGTAATTATGTAACCAAGTTGCCCAGCTACCAGTTACATAATTACTCATAATTGCTTAGAGCAACAAGCGTGTCCCTGCGACTCGTTCATTAAGACTCAATTATGTTTTGTAGATGTACTATCTGTTTGGTGTTGGTGCCATAGGATGCAAGTTGGTTCTCCAGTTCCGCGGGACACGTCCCTCTCGGAGGTGGACACGGCTGGCATGGCGGCTTAACAGCGGCTGGACTGCGACAACACATTCCGTCGACTTGCGAAGAAGCACTGCTCTCGGTACAAGCTTTTGTTCTTGACGCGCCACCCGCGAGTCTAGGTGAATCTGTGAACATTAACGATGAAGTGTCACATTCTTGTAAAATCCGTCACTTGCTGTTATGGAAACGGAATGTCTTTTGACGTGGCTCACCTCCGCTAGATAAAAATGCTTGACTATTCTGATTCACTGAAAAACGATTAACAGAGCTTTATTTTTACTGTTTAGGATTGAGGACTCGTTGTCCAATTGAATGGATATGTACCGCATACGGAATTGCCTCGCGGTGACAAACTGTCAGCGAATGGTGGCTGAAGGCAACACTTGCACGGACAGTAATCGTCGTCCTGCTGCACCGTAGTGGTGTACGAATACGAACGAAAAGGAGACGGGCTTGATGTTGGAGAGGTAATTCCACCTGGACAAGTGTAACAACAAGGACTGGTGATCTGTTGACTCAAGCAAGCTACTTGACGACTCAATTCCGAATTCTCCTTCACGACTATTCTCATTTCAGCCTGTAGTCCGCATACCTTCCTCTGCAGGCTCTCGACAGCAGAGTCTTTCTCCAGTAATGCTTCTTCTAATTTATATCTATGTACCAAACACATTAACTTCTATCACAGACACGAGATCATTTGACTTATGTCAACATGATTAATTTTGTCAACGATAAGGGCTGCGTGATCGTTGTTAGGGAAACGTAATTGATTTTCATATTTTCTTTTCATGAACCATCTATTATTTCGTACGAGATATCGGGTGTTCAGGATAAAGACTCTTACTTGCCGCCTTCGAGTTGCGCATTCTCTATTACGAGTTTCTCTTGCATGGTTAACGATTCCGTTAATTTTCCAGTTAGATTCTGGAGCGATCTGTCCTTGCCTCTCTTTTTGCTGTCTGCTACGACAATTTTTGGAATTTCATCTTCCGTATATCCACAAACGATTACTCTTGGAAGTCTAATTACACGATAGCAAATAAAATATAACTTGCATAAAGAGGATAGCATTCATGCAACACGAATATTGACGTTGATCACGTACTTGTCTTCCGGATAATCAATTTGAGGTAGATCAAAAACATCTTCCGGCCTTTCCTTCGACACTCCTATATCTCTTTTACTGGGTACTTTCCTGAAAGGATCTGCATCTTTAATACCAATTTCCACTTCTTCTTCAGCAATAACCTGCAACCCAGTTGATTACATTCAACGTGCCAGCAATGTTTCCTTGAAATTTTGTACTTACTTGATTTCATTTTAAAACTGTATAATATCATGGTAACACTCCTCATAATATTATCGTTTATTGCATGATAAAATTGATTATTTTCTTACTACCGAAAAGAACCATGAAAAATACTTGAAAAGACAAATCGACTAATAGTATTTACTTCGTGCTTTACTCGTTTTAACAGTTAGTATGTACCCCGCTAGGTTTCGAGTGCGGATACGGTAGCATGTCGAACATTTTCGAAAAGGTGACGCTAGAGAAATCGGACAAGCCCAGCGAACGTTGCACCTTCCTGGTTATCTCCTCGAATTCTGCCAGCTTCGACATGATTTCATTCTGCTTCGACTGAATCGCCATTGTGTCCTCCGCCGTTAAATCCTTTTTCTATAAAACGACACAACGATAGCAAATAAACGAAACACCTGGAAGTTAAACGAGTGTCGAGATATATTTTAGAAGGCATTACCACGGTGAGCTGAGATATTTCAAGTTTTAATGTTTCAATCTCTTTCGCCAGCACAGCGCAACGTTCGTCTGCTTTCTTCAGTTCTTCCTGTACAGCGGAGTCTGTCAAAGGAGATGAGCTCAACACGGATTCCACTCTACCACCAGGCTTGATCGGGACACCTGGATAAAAAATACGTTAATCGAATTAATTTTAAGTAATTAATCATTGTATACTAAAAGAAACTATTTCTCTCAGGTAAATTTTGATCCATTATGTATTATAATTCTGTTACAAGGGGTGCACCTTCACCAACACCAGGCGGAAGCGGATATTCTGGAGGCTGGCCTTCTTCAAACTTCTCTGTAGCCCCATCATCGACTTCATCTACCGCTGCATTGTCCTCTTCTTCTGGTACAGTTTCCTCTGGCGTGTCACCCTCGACATCTTCAAACTCTTCTTCAGCAACTTCTTCTAACGCTTCTCCCTCGTTTTCAGCCATGCTGAAATGAAATTAATTTAGCGACGAAATAACTGCCGACACATAACTGAAAATTAAATGTATTTTACGTCGATAATGTCACTTCTACTGTACTTGGTCTTCCCTTCTTTTCAGATTCCTTTGGCCTTTCAACGTTTGGGTCCTCCTTGATATTTTCCGCTTTATTTTTGTAATCGTCGGTTTCATAAACCTACCAAACGTTCAAAATTAATTTCTGAATTAATTTCACAATTTAATACCAAAATCGCACCCGTTTAAGAATGTGCGGTTCAAGGTCCGTCCGTTGTCGCAAATGCAGCGAATCTGTGAGGTTCTTAGAATTCTGAACCTTTTCCGACGCGAATGGAAAAACGTGCCCCTCTTGATAGCATTCGACTGTTATCGAGAATACTTCTGGTAAATTCAAGGGTTTCTTGAGGTCGAACAAAGATTCCAATGAACCAAAGACATCCCTCTTCAAGGACGACTCGTTGCAGTTTGCGTTCTTCTTTTGCGACTTCGGCCCGTAGCGTTGCAAACGACGACGCTTCAAATCGTAAGAGCTTCTCGTTGTGATAGGAAAGCTGTCGAGTTCGCGAGCATAAAGAGACGTAGGTGAACTTCCTGGAGAACGGGATATGTTCAACGTACACGGTCGCCGCTTCTGAAATAAAAAAATTTAAAAAAAAAAAGATACAAAAATCAATACAAGTAGTATAACAATTCTTTTTTTAATGTTTAACGTATTTAGGTTTATGAAAGGACTTGAAGTACTCCACGATGTTCGTGGACTTGTAATAACAAAAGTACAAGGACGAGACTGATAAGGATATGATTAAATGTACCTGGCGAACAACAAAATTCGATCACCTTCTTATTTTCCTAACTACTAGTCAAATTCCAATTACTTAAAAACATCTAAAAAATGGTTAATATTTTACCTTCATTATTTTACCTTCGAAACAACACCGTTGCTTCACTCAGTAACGCAGCTTCTTTTAAAAGAATCGTAAGTTAGGAAACGACACGATCCCCTTCCCTGGTTTACTCAGTGAAGAATCGGCACTGATATCAAATAGGGTCGAACGATTTCTTAGTTTTTCAAAAATGCCTTTTTTATGTAATTTTCGTAGATGTCAAAACTGCAATAGATAATATGTTTGATGTGTTAACAGTCGTCGAAATTAGGAGGAAGTCGAGGAAAGATTTTTTTTTTATACCGATCGTGACACTTACTCGGGAGAACCATCAATTTCTTCGAATAAGGATCTGAAGCATGCGTCTTTTATTTTTATGTTAACATAGCTACATATTCGATTTATCGTTTATATTCATGACATGTAGATAATTTAAATACTTTAATCCTTACAATGATTTATGTTGAAATTACGAAACGATATAACAGTTACATACATCGTCGATAAGTTATTGCATTTTTTCATTTGATTAAAAAATATACAATAATATTTTACTTGTGAATGAAATAACATGCTTTTTTTACTTAAACCCTGTAACAATACATTACATTTTGCACATTTAAAAAATATTCTCATGACTTCTTTGACAATGATCAGCAGAGAAATTTAGCGAGACAAATATATGTTAAATTAAGATAAAAATTGATGAAGAATAATTATTATTGAAATCAAGTAACACTGTAAAATGCCAAGCTTATTTTGTGCAATGTAAACACATACTTTTGAACGAATTACCGTAATACATTCGTTCAAAAAGATCAATCGAAAATTCCGCTTATGTGTAAACACTATTGTTGTTGTCTTCGATATATTAATTTTATTTGCAAAACGGAAAAGATGTGAACATATGTTTTGTGAAAAAGAGGTCTTGTCGATTGAAATAATATTTTTATTGCATTCATACGGAAATATTTTAGTTTACATTTTGGTAAAATGGAGGTTATGGACTACAGTAAGTGTTTATATTAAATCATTTAAATATAGGACTTATAATAAAATATTATAATTGTAATTTTTATATGATTGCATATATACATAAATAAATATAATTATTGCAATAGATCTGTATTTTTTTGTATTATACAGAACACAAATTTTATACATCATTTTCTGTATATAAACGAGAGTATAAAAGTACATACAATTTTAGCATATAAACAATAAATTAAGAATATATACGAATTTATTATAATTATATTGGATTTATAATAGTTTGAATTGAATATTGTAGGTGGTGAAGCACCAGAAATTGAAGGTGCCGATGAAGATCATTCTGAAGAATCAGATAATAATGACAATGATGGCAATGCTGTAGAGATTGCAACTCCGATAGAAATCCCAGTAGAAGATACAAGTGAGTAATTTTCTTCAAGTCATGCATGTCTGTTATGTTTACTTATAATTGTGTCATGTACGTCTGCTATTTTAGAAAATGATGATGATGATGAATCAAAGGCAAAGAAAGCTAAAGAAACAACTACAGATGAGTCTGAAGTTGATTCTGATCAATCTTGTCCCATATGTATGGATCTATGGACTAGCTCAGGAGAACATCGTTTGTGTTGTTTGCGTTGTGGGCATTTATTTGGACATAGTTGTCTTTTGAGATGGTTACATTCTTGTGCTAGTGCAAATCGCCGTTGCCCCCAGTGTAATAGGAAAGCTACTGTAAAAGATATTAGAATGTTGTATGCCAAGAAATTAACATCTATAGATACCTCAGAATTAGATAAATTAAAAGAACAAGTAAATAAAGTAACGACTGAAAAAAATCGTATAGAAATGGAATTGTCAAAGTATGCTCTAAGACAAAAATTGTTTGAACAACAAGTAGCTAGTATGCAGAATCGTATAACTGAACTAGAAAGTCAACAATTGGAAATAAGCATTCATTCTAATCAAAATATTTCTAAACATATGGTTAAAAAATTTCATTTAGATCGATCTATAGAGATATGTAAAGATGGTGGTTGCCGTGTATTAGATTATAATCCTTGGTATGGGTTCCTAGTTGTATCTCAGAAATCGACGAACGCGTTATTCTCCGGTTATGGCATTAAAAAAATTGATTCAGAAAAGTTTCAACCACGTCAATTTATTTTTTTACATTCTCAAGCTATAAGAGATATCATGTTTAACGCGACCCAGCAGTCATTATTACTTAGCGTTGGTTTTGATAAATGTGCAAAATTAATGGACATTCAGAATCACATTATCGTGCACACTTATCAAACGGATTATCCATTGTGGAGTTGCTGCTGGTCAGGTGACAATCCAAATATATTTTTCACGGGTGCACAGAATGGATCTATAACACAGTTCGATATCAGGCAAACCTCTGGTGCTATTGAAACCCTGGATAGTCCGGGCGATAGATCGCCGGTGGTTTCTTTAGCAACAGTACCTTCTAATCCTAATAGTGGTATTAGTAGAGGTGGATTTATTGCATGCCGCTTAAATACATGTTATGCTTATGAACAAAAAGAATCGAAATATGTACCGAAACAAATATTCCTCGAGGGTCCGTTTGTATCAGTATGTTACGATGAAAAAAACAATCATGCGTTAATATCTTCCCGTCCAAATGCCAGGCAACCTCATGCTAGGCACATAGTATGTACGATAGAAAAAGGTAACGATGAAACAGCTATTTGTAATGTTGTACACGCATTTCATGCTGGTAATTCTCAGCAGTTATTGTCTCGACCATGTTATATAAATGTTGAAAATGATACATTAGTCGCTGCGCATCAAGAATCCACCAGTAGCATATCGCTATGGAGTATATCGACGGGAAAACAAATAAATAGTCTTCCTGTATCTGACCCTGTTGTGGATATGTGTGCAGTCGATGTTAATAGTAATTTATTTTTAGCAACGCTTTCCGCAAAAAAGGTTAGAATTTATAGTCATGGATAAATTTTATTATTAGAAAAATAACAAATGTGTGTAAAAACAAACGCGATGCTTGTATTGCCTAATCCATGACCAAAATGTCTTTCACATATACATCGTAAGCTTGTAATTTAAGACATGTATGATAAAACTACTGATAATGCATTTCCTAATTCCAAGGCTGAATAATATTTTTTTGTACGAGATCATGTGATACAAACGTTTGTAAATAACATAAAACAAACATTTACTCCAAGTCAAGCACAAGTTCATTTACTTTTGACAATACAAAAGTTCTCTGCATGCATAACTTGAACTTACGAAAAATAGTAAAAATAAATTTAAAAGTTACCATTAGTTAGTTAAATATTATACGTATCCTTATTAGTAGACTAGACTGATCTGAATAATATTTAAAAATAAAATAATAATAGTGAAAGTAAGTATACTGATAAACATTAAGTAACATGGTTGCTAATAATACGAAAAATGTACAGAAGTTAGGATTAATCAATTGTAGTTGTAAGGGAACTTTTGTATAAATACTTTAAATACTAGTACTGAAAAAGTTGTTTATTAATATTTTTGAAATATTAAATTACATCTAGAATGTTTAAAGATGTTGCATCCAATTATTTTCATAAATTAACCCATGTATACCTAAATTTTTGTAAATCTGTGTTTCTAAATCAAACAAACCAAACAGCATTTATAATCTATTAACACAGCCTCTGTATTAATTACTAAAAGATGTAAAAGAAAATTGAAAAATTCCTATTTTAGCACTGCCAGGGACATGATATTGTGTAATTATATTTAAAAGTCTATATAACATGTGTAGGGTAATACGTGTAATGCTATACAAGTAGTGTTTTGAACAAGTTTGCAATGTATTCTACATATGCCGCTATTTTATTAGATTCTATGAATAATTAATTTCTCCTTAAATTAGTTATAATTCAGCTATCCTTCGCAAACAAGACACTTTCATACATAGTACTAAATATTCGTAATAGAAAACCTTTTTTTTTTCTAGATTTGCAACACCATACTTTGTTTAATATTTTTTTTGTCATTAAATTTATTATTACTTGAAAACCAAATTTGCTTTATAACTGTATCCCTAGTGACGTATAAATGCGATTTGCTTTCTGAACGTGGAATGTACATGTTCAGTTTCGAATGCAATAAGCTACATATACATATATATAGTAATGTATACATAAATGACATGGTAATTTATAAAGTATTGAAATACATCCCATCACCGAAAATGTACAAAATTTAAATATTAACAATATAGCATTTATGATTACGATTCTTTTTACAAATATCATTTAACGCTAACAAGTTCTTGTCTATTTCGATAATGTACAATCAGGTCTAATTAAGATAAACCTCTTTGTGGCTTAAAAGAATTTAGAAATTAATAATAAGAATACAAAATGACTAATGTTTTCGTATGAATGTAACAAAGCATAGAACACGAACGTCTATAAAAATAAAAAATATTCATTAAATATTGTGCTATGCAAAAATTAACTATGTATTCAATACATTCTGAAAAAAAATCTATTAACCAATTAATAAAATACAGCTACATAAATGAAAGGAAAGGCCAATGAAAGATTTAAAAATATATAATGATTTGTACAAAGAGATTTAATGAATGCTCAACACATAAAACTACTTTTTTTTTTTCTTTAAAAGAACTTTGATAAATGCATTGCGTACTCCTTCTAACCAATAAAAATTCAAATGTTTAAATAACACGATTAAACTTTTAATAAACGCAAGATGAAAAATGATATTTTTATCATTAAATCCTTCTTTAAAATGTGGCTATCGAGATGGACTTAACAGATTTTATTAATTACTGTTTCTTCATACCTATTTTACAAGTTAAATAAACGACTATTATTCAAGGACATTAAATGAATTTCCTGCAAGTTTTTTTGCCATTGAAATATTGTCGTTACAAGTGCTGAATTTGATTATGAAACTGGTATGGTATCAATAATTGGGTGTAGTGTTACAGAAGTTTTGTAATGACAAAATGAGCAGTGCTTGTATATGACAGATTAACTATACAGTTATCACTAACTGAAGAGCTGCTCGGTGGCACGTTCCAAATCCCAATTATAGGAAGATAAAGCAACCCTTGCATTGTGTTCCTCGATTCCCATATCTGTTAATCGTCTTATTTTGTCATCTAAGTCAGGCATCTTAGCTGGCCCTGAAATAGTTCCAATATTTATACGAAAACGATTATCAATCTTACAGAGAGTTTATATACTTACCACCTGCATACACAAATGTCCAATGTTTAGCAGTTTGACGAAACATTTCTGGGTGTTCTTTATATTGTTTAGCCACTACTGCATCCTGTGGATCATCTGGTTCTGCTGCAGACAATAATGCTTGTAATGATAGCAATACTGTACGCAAGGTCATAGCAGCAGCCCTAGAAATCAATATTTACAATATGTAGTACATTGCATAATATTAAAGCAATATATTAAATAATACACTGTGAATCTACATAGTCACGCACCACTGATCTTTTAATATATCCAAACAAATAGCACCTGTTACTGAAGATATATTAGGGTGCCATATTTTTGTTATAAATCGTACCTACAAGAAAAGATAATTATTTAGGAACTTATAATAGATCATAGAATTGTTGTAAATCAAAACTTTGTAGATAATGCCTTCTTTATGAGTGACAATTTGGAAAATGCTTTGTCATGCTTTAGGTTATAGTAACATGCCTTAATCCTAAGTGGTACAAAATTGATTCTTTATCATTAACATACATTAATCGTATTGACTTACAAAGTGCTTACTTTAGGAGGATTGAAGGGATATGTCTCGGGAACTTTAATCTCGAGTACAAAATTACCTCCCTCGTATGGTGTATCTGGTGGACCAGCAATTTCACCTTTTAATTCAGTTAAACTATCGTTTACAAGCTCAACATTTATCGCACATTTAGCAACCTGCAACAGAATTTGAAACAGTTATCATTAGAAAAATAAGAAATAGAGATTCTGTAAGAGATATATATACTTATAGGAATGAATCAATGACACAATGATATAATTACATACTTCTATTATATATAACTATTCTGTTAATTGAACAATATAAAAATTGTATGATTTTTGTTAAAAGTTACAAAGAGACACCACTTTCATTGGATAAAAGCATTTCACATACAGGATTATATCTATAAATATTAAATAATTTTTCAAAATGTAAAAAAAATTCCACTGACATATCGACACCAATGTTTGATAATAAAACAGTATATTATTGTGTACCAACGGTTTACAAAAACATCATGAGATAAAGATTGTAAGACACTGACGCAATCTCAGACGCAGAAACACATGAAAACATTGCATCAAAGCAGATCTTAATGTGCATATAAAATGGATCTTCTAGACCAGCACGAGACCAATCAAGCGTGCCAGTGCTCTCAGAATTTGAAGGACCATGGTATGTAGTATTTTAAACAGGAATATCATTTAAAAAGAAGGGCAAGTCCATTGAAGACAGATATCTGACAAATATGATTAACATTATCTTTTTAACTTATTGGGGTATCTCTGCAAAGTGCAAGAATTATGCACACTTACCACACCAATTAATTTAAAATAATTAATGTAAGAGCTTGTTAAATGTAATACACTTTACGCATACGTTCGAAGAAGTTGAATAACAATTCTGAAAGTGGATGACAGTCGAGAATACAATACAACAGGTGCCTATGCTTTGTTCGCGGTGATTTTACCAACCAATGAATTGCGGCACATTTTTGTCACGCCACATATGAGATGTATTCGTAACAATATCGTACAATCGAAGGTTGCTGTTAAACGATACAGATAGTACCATTTCCCAAAAGACGAATCGTGGACCCTATAGCGATACAAAGCTATTGTTCACTCACCTCCTCGCTCTTTATAACCTCTTTAAATTCGCGTTTGATTCTCTGTGCCGCGATGTTCGCCATAGCTCCCGTATCAGTGGGACGGTCAGCACACTGTCATCGTCATTCAAATAGATTAACGAAGTTCTCTCAAAGCGTCAACGTGCGCGAACCTTTCAGGTAATCGTACACGAATTCGCTCTCTCTTTCTACTAAGAAAAACGATCGTTCTAACCCCCGTGCTCTATGCCAAAATCTCCGTTCACGGACCATCCAATTTTTCATTCAATCACCGCCGGCGCCACATTGATGGAACAAGTTGACTGTCACCCGCTCGTGTTCACCTTTTTGAATTTCGTCTATATTCACGTCGTTATTCGTTACAGCGCCAAATGGTCATGTAAATGGTCATTTAACAAATCTTCGTTGATACTCTTATCTCTAGCTCGATCATTCGGATTATTTATTGAAGAAATTCTACGTACGTACACGTTCCTGGTGAATCCACACTTTAGTCCCAAGTAGGTTCGGGAAGAAGATTGATTTCACTTTTTCCTATCCTGTTGTCAACAGAGGGGAAAATGTTATTATCAGTAAAAACTTGACACTTAACTTTTTTATGCAATAAGAGTACTTGTACTCGTCGGAAAGGCTTATCTAACAGAGCTTGCCTCATACGTAACGGTATTGATCGTTTGAACGGTCAACAGTTTATTCGAATAATTAATAGCGTCGCGTCTAAGACAGAATCTGATAGATAAGGATTACGAATGAGTCTGAATAGTAGAATCTGAGTTTAAATAGCAGAGTGATTTTTCTTTTATATCAAAGCTAATAGTGTTACCAACTTGTAAACTGATTGTCAAAGCAAAACATTTATTGAATGTATTTTGCTGAATAGAACAGAGGTAAAGTAAATTGTTAGACGTAGAAACAGGAATTTTTCACTATTGAATTTTACCAAAAAGTTATTTTTTTACCATAGTAAATATAATAAAATGTCGATTTCGTATCGATCTTATTTTATTTCATCCTTTTAAATATTGTCTATATTCACGTAGATGTTCATTATGGCGCCAAAATTGTAAATGGCAAGGATTAATCTTCAACTGTATTTGGAAGTTCAACTTGATTATTTAAAAAGAGAACACTATATGAATTCAGATCCAAGAAAAATCCGCATACAAGATTAGAATACGTTTTAAAATAGACACGACGTACAAGAGTCGTATTTTGAAATATAATGAATTCCAGTTTCGTAATAAAATGACCTATTTTCATGTGCCTCTTTGAATTTCGTCTATAGTCACGTCGTTGTTCGTTATGGCGCCAAATTGCAAATGATAATTAACTAACCTTCAGCCTGATTATTCAAATCATTTAGAAAGGAAATTCTACATGAATACATTCATTCTAAACAAATCCAAGGAAAATCCAAGGAAAATCCTAAGTCCCGAGTATATAGTAATAAAACATTAATTACACATTTCTCGCGTGGTATACGAAAATCGTATCGTAATGAAACATCCGAGCAAATTAAATTATTTCATTTATTTTTCAATCGAGTTCAACATCGAAATAAATAAAATGAAATGTAGCTTACATAACGATTTCCATACATACGATTCGAAATAATACTTTGATGCGAAATTTCTTATCGATAATTTTCGTTGAACGTTCGGTTAGATTGCAACGTTCACAACATATGTGATCGTTGACGTTTGCGAAGATGTTATAAATTTTCATGACACGACGAAACAAAGTTGTATGGTTTTAGTCTACTATTTAGTCAATAACAAAAGGAGAAAAAAAAATACATGATAAGAAATGCGTTTACGCGGTTATGTCCGACATTCGGTAGGCGGAGCGTAGCGGTTACGTCACATCCGGCTCGAAAGACGACTTCTGATTGGATAGTCTCTCTGTGATTTCTGTTTTAGTGATGCCTGTGTCCCAGCCAGTGCGTGCTAAGAGTTTGTTACGCGCAAATTTAGAAAATTCTCGCGGACGACTTTTGCAGAGCAGGATGCCAAACATCAAAGTGTTCAGCGGCACATCGCATCCAGATTTGGCACAACGTATCGTCGACAGGCTCGGTATCGACATCGGGAAGGTTGTCACCAAGAAATTCAGCAACCTCGAAACATGGTAATGGTCGCATACCACCGCTAGAACCCACGTTATTGTCAATGAGTTAAACTCAGGCATTGACCACGTGTCACTTGAATTTTCATTTATAGTTTTTCCATCTGCTCTATCTTTGTGCGAAAGACGGAATATTCTCGGCATTTTCATCGTATATTTTTCGTTTTTTCATTAATTAATCAACCCCAGCAATGTGCAAACAACCCTGTCCGCGACAGGCCGGTTTTCCCGTGTTCCACTAAGCTGTAACGTTTAAATTGAAGGTCAACTAGTACAATTATTAATACACCATTCTAATGAATTCTAATATCGAATGTGCTTTATGAGTATCAGCACACGCCGCTGTATCATTTTAACTTGTGTACAATGACGATAAAGATGATTTATTACCGTGTTATTATTTACTTCTGTGTCCGATGTTTGCTTGCATTACCTGCGTGAGATTTAAAATTAATTAAGCTTAAATATGCAACAAAGACTAGGCGTTGATGGAAGAGTACGTAAAGAATATCGATATTACTTTTCTGATTTAAAAAATTTATTAATGAAGCTTTGATACGGTTATCAAAGGTGGACAAAATTTTATTCAAATAATTGATTGTGAAATATAGAAATGTATAGAGATTTATTTGCGTTGCGCGATCGAATGCTTCTATTTTAATTTGTTCACAGTGAAATGTTTTCTTTCTTAGTTCAAATTTTTATACAAGTAACTGATAAAGAATTATCTGTCTTTTATTCATTATTCAAAATGTTATGTAGATAAGAATTTTCATTTTCATACAATTTTGTTATTATATTAGCAATTGTGTAACAGTTTAATTAAAAATATTTTTCTTTGTTATTTTCGTAGTGTCGAGATAGGAGAATCTGTTCGAGGAGAAGATGTATACATTGTACAAAGTGGAAGTGGAGAAGTAAATGACAATTTAATGGAATTGTTGATCATGATCAATGCATGTAAAATTGCATCTGCATCTCGAGTCACTGCTGTAATTCCTTGTTTCCCGTATGCTAGACAAGATAAGAAGGATAAGGTAAGATACGCGAATAAGAAAAATATGTTCATTTTTTATTTAATATAGGATATTGATACAAACTAAGACTGAAATTATTTATACCACTTGTGATCTTACAGTTCTGCCCCCATTATATGGTATCTTTTAGCATATATATGTATGTACTTTTACCATTATATAAAAAAGTATTTGTTGAAACCTTGTGTCAGAAAGTTTCTACTACTTACATTTCGCCAAATTTTAGCTGCATACTCTTTTCTATTTATATATCAAGTACAATAACACTAAAGTGATCCTGTGTCTGATTCTGTTTTGTTGTGATTCTTTCTGTACTCTTTCCAGACAGTAATGTTTCTATTATTTTTCACTTTGAACATTATATTCTATAAAAGTCATTTTATTATTATTTCTTTACAAGCAAATGTATAAAAAAAATATTTTGTGTACGTCTATTTTATAAAATGAATAAATCAAACAAACTGCGCAAATAATTAAAATTCACATAACAACTTATTAGAAACTATGCTGCAATGATTCTAATACCCTAGATCAACATAGTCACCTTGTATGCAATGTATGCCACTGATTAACATGATTGAAACTGCTTTGTGTATACAGATAAAGTGACTACTTCTGTAAGAAAGAAATAGTATAATTACAGTTATAATAAAATAATACAACATACAAATTCTTAATTTAACTACATATATGTGTAGTGTAATGTTCACTATATGTTTATTTTTTCCAAGTAAACATTTATGTATGCAAATGCTTTACATAACAGGTTGTGGTTTGATCAGATTGTTTATACTTTTTGTACGTGTCTAAAATTGAATTGTGAGTCTTGCAATAAGGAAGAATCTTATTCAAGACAAAATATATATTTTTTTTTAATATATCTTCACAGGGTGGTGATGGAGGTGACAACTCAAATTCTAAGAAAGAACAAATTGTCATCAAGACAAACGAATGGAAATTCAGGGTAACTTCTAACGGTCTTTTTATGTTCTATTTATTGTTTTATAGCTTTGTAACAGACCAATGGAGCAATATCATCTTTGGAACGCAAACATGACTTTTCATCATCATATGAAATATGCTTGAAACTTTTTTGCTTATCTCATTGGGTTGTACCAAATGGTACATTTATATTACAGAATATATATTCATTGCATACTACATCATAAATATATTTTTACAAAATCATATCTAACACAGATCAATATTAGGTGCAGCTTTGGAAATATATTGCAGACAATTTATATATTGTATTTAAGTATTTGGTACATATAATTGTACAAGCAGTGTTTTATAATTTAAAGCAATGCATGAAAAATATTTATATAATACAAAGGTATTTACTTGTATTAGTACATTTTCAATGATCATGTAGTAAAGCATGTACATAAAAAAATTAAGGGTATTTATCATTTTAAAAGAATTAATTATTCATTTTATAAATTTCACGAAACATTTCTGAAATTCAAAATACATTTCAATCTTGAACAGAGGAAGTTACACATGTTTAAAACAAATATTTTAGTCATACACATAATTTGCATGGACTAATCATAAAGAAACGTTAATTTCATCTAATATCTCATACAATATAGGACAGTAACTTAAGTGGAATAAAACTTGAACTTGCAACACTCTTTGCTTTCTCTGAAGAAACAGCGTTAATTTCCAGTATTAAAAAGTAAATTAGTGAAGCAGTAAATAACAAATATATTACAAGTCAAAGCATTACGTTTGGTGATAATCTAAGGTTATCAAATGTTGATAGCCTATATGAACATTGTAAACTGATATTAGAATTCATCGAGGGGGGCCTTTTGTGAATTCATATTATAAACTATTGCATTCAATTTGTATTGTTCTATTAAATTTTTCATTTTAGCAAATTATTGTTGCTATAATATATTGAAGATAACAATAGTTACATAATATTATGCATCTGGAAAAAATTATTGATTTGATAAAGATTTAATAGAGCATGCAATAATATGAAAATAATATAATGTTACAGTGAAATGAAAAATAATTATTAAACACTTATAAGTAATAAAATAGTACAATTTTGTTTTTCATAAATGATCTTATTAATACATTTTTAAGTATTTCATAGGTGTTAAATAAACTGTATGGTAAAACTGTTAAAAATAATTCTTGTTAAAAAATTATGATACATGCCTCTAAGTTTCTGAATAGTTGGGTATTTTCAGGATTTTGTGCCCGACCTATCTACAGTGAGTATAAAAGCAATAAAATTGTCGAGTGAAACGTTTGTAACTATAACTCGATGAACAATTCAATTTGTATTATCATTTTTAGTTTCTTACAAAACTTTCTTTGTAGGACTAACAAAACTTATAATTGTGGCTATATGGCACAATGGAACCCCTATGAATGAATGAATGAATGAACTATGTGGTCAAAGCATATTGATATCTGAATGAGAGGGCAAAATATTAATATAATAGCATTCTACATACATTCTTAATAATCTATATACAATACACATAACGGGGTACACATCTGTATGTTAAATGGGTACTAATTATTATGTTGCTGAAAATGTTATTGTCCAAGTATACTAATCAGGAAATGCCTATCTTATTAATGAAATAATGCTTTGGCAAGAAAGAACTGTGATTGTGTTGTCTTGTTAATAGTATGTCATGCCAATGATTTGCAAACAAAGACTTCTATTAAAATCTTAACAATAATCAGCTTTTGTGAAATTTATGCTCACATAGATAAAAATAGATAGTTTTATTAAAATTACTTAATTGTAATTATTTCCCTGAACATAATGCATTTATTATTATTCTATGAAATTTGTTAATTAATATAGTCTTTTATTCCTTATTATATAGTTATTACTTTGGTTGTTATTCAAATTTAAAGATATTATTTTTTATTTAAAGTCAAGAAATCATAATGCACTGTGTTCTGTTTTATACTTATAAATTTGAACTTTGCTTGATTTCTACTTTTTGTTGAGTCTAACTGGGGTGCATTTGCAACACATCGTTTTTCTTTTGGTTTATATGTACATGTACTTTTTTTAACGAATATTTCAGTACATAGCCAGCCATTGTATTCATATTTTGTCCCTCTAAAGAATTAATTCTTTCTTATCTTTTTAACACATCTCTTTCGTAGAACTATATTTGATTGTAGTGACCTTTATTTATTGATCTTTTATAACTTTTCTACGAAAATTTTAACAGCAATTTTTTTTCAAATTGCAGGATATTTCCAGTTGCAAATGGACTTGAGAGACTCGCATAAAATTATGAAATTGAAATTTTCAACTATTTTTTTTTCAGAGTCGTGCACCAATTTCGGCAAAATTAGTAGCAAACATGCTATCGGTAGCAGGAGCTGATCACATCATTACAATGGATTTGCATGCTAGTCAAATTCAAGGCTTTTTCGACATTCCAGTTGACAACCTATTTGCTGAACCTGCTGTCCTAAAATGGATTAAGGAAAATATTGTTGAATGGCGAAACAGTATTATTGTTTCTCCAGATGCTGGGGGTGCTAAAAGGTAACGCATCGAAATACGAAGTTTACTTCAAATAAACATGCCAAATAATGTTCACCTCAACAGAGTCACATCTATTGCTGATCGATTAAACGTTGAATTTGCACTTATACATAAAGAGAGAAAAAAAGCAAACGAGGTTGCTAGTATGGTGCTAGTTGGAGATGTAAAAGACAGAGTCGCCATTTTAGTAGATGATATGGCTGATACTTGTGGTACTATTTGTCATGCAGCAGAAAAACTCCTAGAAGCTGGAGCAACAAAAGTCTATGCGATATTAACACACGGTATCTTTAGCGGGCCAGCAATTAGTAGAATTAATAATGCTTGCTTTGAAGCTGTTGTAGTAACAAACACCATTCCTCAAGATGGCCACATGAAGGATTGCCCAAAGATACAGGTAAACACATAAAATGAATAATTTAAATTTAATAATTAAACTTGCCATACTTTTTAGTGTATTGATGTATCAATGATGTTTGCTGAAGCTGTAAGGCGGACTCACAATGGTGAATCTGTATCGTACCTGTTTTCAAATGTACCGTATTAGACATAAATCTTCCTCATAATGTACTGTATCAAACTGTTTAAGGAGAATGTAGTCTTTTTACATCCGTTTACTGTTATTTTGAGTACAGTCAAAACTAACTTGCCTACAAGAGAAATCTTGAGATAAGCGTTAGTGTCCTATTTTTAAATTGAAACCTGTATGTGCTCGTTTTTTCCTAGATGTGTGTAGGAAGTCAGATATTAGATAGATAAAAAGTATATTGTCCGTTTTGATTAAAAATAACTTGGTAACTTATAGATGCCGACGAACAATTCTCAGAGTGAAATTGTTTACAAAATAATTTTTTCTGGCTGCTGTTTAATATTCAAAACACATTATAATTATTCCGTTTAGGATATAGGTATTAATTACATCGTTTAATTTAAATTGTATTCAGAATGTTAGAAGTATGTTATCGCGATACGAAATGACATTACATTTATCCTGAAAATTACACGTGTAAATCAGGATAAAAAAAGTATTGCAGTGTGTGCAAATAGATATTCATGCAATATAATCACGCCACCAGAGGCATATCCCATTTTTATAGACAAGTGCAAATGACTTGCAATACCTGTGTACAATTTTTCACACAGTAATACAGAGCGTCGAGAAGACTAACTTTTTACAATTCTAATATAATGTGGTATCGTATTTTAATACATTGCGTCCTTACATTCTATGATATAGGAAAACAACGCTGAGGAGACATTTGTATTCTTTTCGACTATCTTTTACTACCACGACTTTTTAAAAAATTGCTATTTATATGAATGTATTTCTATTGCCGAAAACAATTGTGCCCTCATTTATCAGAGAAATATGACATTACAGTCACTCACTTAGCTTTGGACCAATATTATATGAAAATATAAGTCAATACAAATGCAATATTGTTTACATGCAAATTTTTCTTAATTCGATAAAAAGTGCCACCTGTTAATAAATTGGATATTATAATAAATATCTTTAACAAAATACAATTCTAATTTTTTTATTAATATATTGGAAAAATTATATACACAATTATTATTTTAATATTAATACGAACATAGCTTAAAGTGAACGCCCTTGTTATAATCTATACTATGTTTAAGTGTTTGGTTATACATTATTAGGATAGAAGTTATGATTTTGTATGAAATGTAATTGATGCAAATATGCTCAAGTACAGTTACTTCATTAGTTAAATATTAAATTAATTGACTAGTTTAATTTCAACTATTAACTATTGATATATTAACCTATGGTTTATATGTTGCATTATAATACTCAAATTTTATTCTATTCTATTAGATTGTATGATTAATAAATATTTATTGTATTATGCTCTATATAATTGAAAGTAATTCGTAAAAAGGTAAATTAGAAATTAAATAAATACATTAAATAACATATTTCGTGATTGAATTGCGGAGTACTTTGTGCGAGCAAAGCAATAATTTATCATTTAATTTACGATATTATGTGCAACGACTTAATAAGATTTCTATAATTTGCTTGAACACATATTTGTTAAATAATATTAACTATTTACATGCTATTTTACACAAATAAAAAAACCATAACAATATTTTGGTATTTTTGAAGAACAAATTATACGTAATAAATTTAATTTCAATATCTTTTTTAATGTTACAAAGTAAAAGAAACTTGCTTGATTCATAACTTACATCTGTTCTGTAATCTTCATAATTTATAAAGAAAATACCTAGTACAAAAGACTACATAATTTGTAGAAAAATTCATAGAAATGTTACTAATACATGAAACGACCTATTTTTTTTTAAACACTCCTCACAAGAAATGCAATGTGAAATTTATTCCTATACTCCTCACTCTTTATGATTTACAATGACCAGGTGGCAGTGTTACATCAAAAACTACTGGTGGATTACTTGGCAAATAATTTAGATCACATGTTGATGCATTTATATATATTATCTTTCCGTCGGATGAGATACCATATCCTGTTACAAACACAATAATATGTAATCCCCTTTTGAAAAAAAGAAAGTTTAGACATACCTTCGTGTATATGACCAAAAACATGATATTTTGGTTGAACTCGGTTCTGTACCGTGGACAATAATTCTACACATCCAGCTCGTACACCGCTACAGCACAAATCTCCGTGACCTACAGGAGGTGTGTGCGTAATAAGAATATCGGTATCCGATGGTATCATCTCCCACTTTAAAAGGCACGGTTCTCCACGAGGTACATTAAACGCCCATTTACAAAATTCTGGTTGCCTGAAATATGAAAAAAGCTTTCTTTGGAAAAATAAATGTTATACCCGAACTAACGTTCTTTAATTCTATTTCGCGACTGTATATATTTACCATGGAGTACCATAGATTTTTATTCCATGTATTGTAATTCCAGAATCCTCTAAATAAGTACAATTTGTCAAATAATCTTTAACATTAGTGGTTTGTATAGCTTCTGCCAACGTATCTTTGGACATTCCTAATGTAGGTATGGTGTCCAAAATACTGGTCCCTGTGTGCTTTTGACGATCGCCACTGGTTTGCATGGAAAAGGGATGAGTAAATGTTGAATCGAAACTAAGTTCATGATTACCAGCAATAACAATTTTATATTTATGTGGCAAATTACCTATGATAAAATAATATTTACCATGTATTAATATAGAAAACACACGTAATTACTCTCATTTTTGATTACTCACCAATCCAATTATTAAACTCTATAACTTCCTGTAAACTACCACATTTTGTAAAATCTCCAGCATGAACAAAGACATCTCCCATCGGTATATCAAACTTAATGAATGGTGTTAAAGAATGAGTATCACTCATACAAACGACACGAAGCTAGAATATAGTAAAGTATTATAACTTCTATCGTCGATCTTTTACCATATTGATATTTTTAGGTTAGACTGAAGCAAGTAGTTTGCAACAATTAAAAGGAATAAACGATCAAAGTACATTACCTTATCATTTGGAGCATCGGTTGTTGGAAGTTTAGCATTTATGTTAATGACTTTTTGCTGTTGTGACAATTCACGCCAAGCTGCTGTAGGATTGTCTGTCAGTGGATGTATCTCTATCTTCATGCTGGAAAGATTATGACAGACGATTGTCAAATGCAATTGTTATTGCAACAATAATTTAAACTTGACCAATTCTACACACGTATCGATTTAATTTCAATTTATACTTTTCTTGTATGAAAATTAACAATTGTATCAACAATGACAATTCTACATTTGGTTGCAGATTCATTTACGTTCCTCTTATAACTCAGACAATTGATTTTTGATTCGTACAATATTGTACGTTATGTAAATTATTATGTATTACGTAATTGCGATTCTAGCTATGTTAACCAATTTAAAAGCTTTATTGTAACTTTAACAATCTTCGAAAATATTTAAATACCGGCGAAATGATCAAAATTTTCGCGCCTAAATTTATGTATTCATAAGATGGAAGTCATTATTCATAAATATAACTACCCAGGAATTACTATGCATAGAATTTAAAAAAAAAGTCTGTATTTGTTCGTATAATATTTTGCAAACAACAGGTCATTTTTAGATTTCAATGGTCATCAATTGTTACTTATTATCTACATAGATAACAATATGTTTATTTAATGAATATAGCAGTGAGGTATGTTTGTTAGTTCTAAGAGTAATCCACAACCTTTGCAATAGCATATTTATAAGTTTCACAACGAATGAAAACAATAACTGCTATGAACAAAGCTCTTAGAATTATGAAACATCTCATGTTGATTAAATACACAAATTAAGAGGAGAAGTAATACGTATAGGTACATAATATTACAATTTTTAAAATTGTATTTCTACAACATGAGTATATTGCTGATTCATGAGAATGCAACCTGACGGTGACTAATCAACTCCTTATTTACTTGTTCTTTTTTTACTTAACGGGAAATGCTTTATTTCTAGAATAAGGCAATGAATTCTCACAATGAACAAATGAATGCTGTTTTATATGTAAGGGTAAAGTTCAAATAACGATTGGCCGAATTTTGTAATGTTACTCGTACTTTGATCTTTATATGTTTCCTTTAAATGAACATTACTCCTTATCTTCGTATTCATATCTATCAATATCCATACATCGTACATGGTCATACTTCTAGTGTACGGGAATATTTTCAATAAGTAGTACAGTGCAGTACAGTGCATTAAACGTATACACAAAAGTAACCGTACTGCTGTAAGTTCACGTTAAAAAATATTTTCGTAACGCAATAGGAAAAGGAGACAGCTAAAATGTTTTTGCGATCGGTAAGTAATTTATCGAAAAGTTATAAGACGGATATTCTATAAAATTAAAATTAACTGATTAAGTGAAACAATACAATTTTCGGAGATATGCAAAATAAATGTATACAAAATTGTTCAATATATCAAACGTTCAATCACGAAACTGCAACTGTGTATTATGTTTCTTAGGCATTAAAAGGAGGGATGTGTCAAAAGTTGACACGACCATTCTCAACAGGAACTGAGAGTGCTACGGGTTTTAATTTTGGTTAGCACAGTAATATACTACAATTATATTGTGTTACAATTGCATGGTTCATGTCTGAAATGTTTTGTTTATTGTAGCACTATCTGAAACTCAAAGGGAGATGCAAGATTTAGCACGAAAGTTTACAAGAGAAGAAATTATTCCAGTAGCTGCTGAGTATGATAGAACTGGAAAATATCCATGGGATATTGTCAAGAATGCATGGAGTTTAGGACTTTTGAATAAGCATATTCCTCAATATTGTGGTAAAATTAAAGATATATATGAAGAAAGTGAAATAGGATTTGAAAAAAAATAAAAGCAGACTATACATATATATATATATTATAAGTTTGTATAGATTATAAATGTGTAAACTATTATTATTATAGGGGGGATGGAGTGTGGCACTTTCGATGGTTGTTTAGTTGCAGAAGAATTTGCTTATGGTTGTACAGGAATATCAACTGTATTAGAAGGAACAGGACTAGGTGTTAGTATCGTAGAACACTCTTAATTTGTATTCATAAGAAACAAACATTTTAAATCAAATGTATTTTATTTGTAGCAAGCTCCAGTAATTGAAGCTGGAACAAAAGAACAGCAAAAAAAATATCTTGGTAGACTTATCGATGAGCCCCTCATAGCTGTAAGACAACTAAGTGGAAATTTATTTAAATACATACTAGCAATCTATATATTCATTTTCACAATATAAAAATTGTAGGCATACTGTGTTACTGAACCTGGTGCTGGATCAGATGTAGCTAATATTAAAACGAGATCTGAGAAAAAAGGAAACGAATGGATTCTTAATGGAACCAAAATGTGGATAACAAATGGCAGTGTTGCTAACTGGTATAACTAATTTATAATTAAATTGTTACATTAATTATCTTATTATCTATTTTTAATATATATTAAAAAATTAATGTTCTTTAGGTATTTCGTGTTGACGAGATCAAATCCTGACCCAAAAGCTCCATTAAATAAAGCCTTTACAGCCTTTATCGTCGAACGTGAAACTGAAGGTGTAACTGTTGGTCGTAAGGTAAGGTTCTTTCCATTGAATTTAAAATCACTTCGCTTCAATAAATAAAACTGCTTTATTTTTTCACAAAAAGGAGATAAACATGGGTCAAAGAGCTTCTGACACTCGAATGATAACATTCGAAGACGTCCGTGTTCCACAAGAAAATGTTTTAGGTGCTGAAGGGGAAGGTTTCGTACTTGCTATGAAAGTTTTTGACAAGACTAGACCACCGGTAGATTGAACAAAAATATTTCTTAAAAAGGAAAAATGAATTCTTAGTGTTTGAATATTATATTTTACCCTTCTTATAGGTGGCAGCTGCAGCTGTTGGTTTGGCACAGAGGGCGCTGGACGAAGCTACGAAATATGCAATAGAACGTAAAACATTTAATAAACCAATAGCAGAACATCAAGCTGTAGGATTTATGCTTGCTGATATGGCAATTGGTGTTGAAACGGCTAGACTTGCGTGGATGAAATCAGCTTGGGCCTCTGATCATCGTCTTCCATCGAGAACAACTCTTGCCAGTATTGCGAAGTGTTATGCTGGCGATGTAGCTAACAAGTGTGCAACGGATGCTGTACAAGTACGTAACATAAAGTGTATATTTCTAGTTACTCTA
This sequence comes from Hylaeus anthracinus, assembly GCF_026225885.1. Classification (NCBI taxonomy): domain Eukaryota; kingdom Metazoa; phylum Arthropoda; class Insecta; order Hymenoptera; family Colletidae; genus Hylaeus; species Hylaeus anthracinus. Next base: position 132,157 of record NW_026535165.1, read on the forward strand.
AACATTTAAATCCATTATTTTACATTTTCATTATATTACAGATTTTTGGCGGTGCTGGTTTCAATTCTGAGTATCCAGTAGAGAAGTTGATGCGAGATGCAAAGATTTATCAAATTTACGAAGGCACCGCACAAATTCAAAGACTAATTATCTCGCGTAATATAATTAACGAAGCAAAACAAAAGAACTAATAACCATAAATTTAATATTGCGATTACTTCTAAATAACGAAGTTATTATTCTTAGATGAATTTATATTTCTAAAAATTTTTTAAGATTTTTTATATTAATGTTAATAATATACAACATTATTTTGTTGACTGTAAATTGCGATGAAAATATTTTATTACTATTAAATTGAGCATGTATATCTCTATAACACCGTGTATGTTTGCTGCTAAACATTTATAAATTCGTTAATTGATGTTCTTATTTTCTAACATTTCTCTACTTCGAGAAATAGATAAAAACATCGTGCGTTGAACGCAAAGAGATGATCTACAGATTATAACCTCTGGTCGAATGTGATTATTCTACGATTCATATTTCGCGGCTCTCGGTGCCAGATGACGCTGCGAGCGTTGTCCGAAAGCGTTAGTCAAGTGTATTGTACAATGAAAAGGGATTACATCGCATTATGTCCGTCAGGCCATAGTTTTTACACGGTTATATTTGGTGAAGTCGTGCGTGACGAGTTATGCAACATTCGGTGTAAAAGCGCCCCATAATAGGACGACCAGATATTGTGACACCTGACCTACTTAGACAGTATCGTCGTATTTAAGACAGTGGTAAACTGACAACATTTATAACCCTAAAAATGTATTTGACAGGCTTTCGATTCGCAGATTCTAAATGCTTGTAAACACGAGAGAGCAGAGAAATCCTTCGGAAATTGCGTCTTTCCGCGTTACATTATTGGAACACAGTACCGTGTCTAGTAATACCCGGTACCCATATAAAACAGTGGTCGATACGTTCTTTCTTACGAATTCATCTCTTCTCTGTCGTAGTTCGATACCATAAACATCGAATGCAAAACATTACGAGACTATTCGAGTGTTCGAGATTTACTATTTCGAATGTAACAGCGAATTCGAACGCTCTCTTCACGGATAAGTGGCATTTACGAAGATCAGTATAGTATTTTCCCTTTCGATATCCACTGCCGTGCCTGCGCATCGTAAACACGGGCGCAAGCTATATATCGTCAGCATTTTCTTTGCATCTCGCATCGGATACATTCATCGAACTATCATAAAAGAAACCTTTTGGAATTATACATCACATTCCCCATGAATCGAGTAACTTCCTTAAATCGATCATCGCAACGATAGACCTAACAGAGAGTTCGATAAGATAGTAAATTGTGACATTTCTAAAGACGTGGATCCGCAAATAGAAAATCCACATTCTCCGTATTCCATAGAAACGAATGGTATTAAAAATCCAAGATCTATCGAAGCATAGTAGGAATCATGCTGCCAGCATCTGTTTAAGATATTCTAATGTACGATAAAGAAGTTGACGATAAAACGCCTTGAGATCGGCAGTCGGACTCTTAGATGCAGGCCAGCAATGGCAGCAACCGAAAGGCGATCACCGAGAAAAGTGATTTCGGTGTGTGATACGGACACGGGATACAGGCCAGGGGCGTTTTGGCGCAGGGTGTACGGTACTGGAACTCGTGCTGTCAGAGCGCAACGGTGCGCCGGACGCTCGCTTGACTAAGGGAGTGCCCGTCCCGATGCAAAGTGTAAGTGAAGTGGCCTACAGACCTACATTTGTCTAACGTTCGATTTTTTTCACGAGCCGCCGGACAGGAGGTTAATAATCCGCGCGGGGCTCATTTTTCCGCGGGCGTGTGCGATGTCGCTGTTGTGTGATATACCGATGTTCGGTTGAAAGAGACGGTGTGTAGTTTCGGTACGCTCAGACGGCGCTGGCCGGCGCGGGGAGCGTAGTAGTAAAAAGAGAGAGGAGGACAGCGAGAGCGTGCGCACACGAGGACGAGAGAGAGAGTGAGACCAAGAGAGAAAACCGTCCGACAGAGGGAGACGGAAAAGAAGGAACCAGACCGAGCGCGCGCTTCTCTCGAAAGGAAGCGAGACGGACAGATAGATAGACGGGGGGGCAAGAAAGAGAGAGCGCGAGGGCACGTAAGAGAGTGTAGGTGTTCCTCGAGAGAAGTGCGTGCGCTCGGGGACGACGTGCAGGAGGAGGGACCCCCGTCTGTCTGTCTGCTGGAATGCACGAGGGCCGAATGGCTACGGGGACAGGGGAAGGTGGGGGCCACACGGCCCTCGAGAACACCACCACGACGGCCCTTACGGAATCATCGTCTTCCTCCTCCTCGTTACCGACCATCCTGACCGAAAACACCACGGCTAATCTGCCTCTGACGGGACCTCAACAGCAGAACCTTCATCAGGTACAACAGCAACAGGCACAGCAACAGCAGCAGCAGCAGCAGCAGCAGCAGCAGCAGCACTCACAACCACGGGTTAGCTTGATCACTGATCTGCCAGTAAACGATGCCTCAGGTAACCTCAACGACATTTCTGTCCTCTCGAGTTCTTTGTTGCCGTAGCGTACCGCTTGCCAAACTCCCTTCTTTCTTCTGTGCTTTGCCCCTGTCTGCTTCACTCTCACTCTTCGCCGTTTCTCGGTCTCGCTTTCGCTTTCGATTGTCTCTTTCCCTCTTCTTGCGCGCGGTCTTTCGCCCTTTCTTCTTCTCCTTCTCTCGCCACCGGTACACATTGTCTGTTTTCTCTTTCTCCTTCTATTGCTAGCTGCCTCTTTATGCCCCCCTTTCTCTCACTCGCTTGCTTGTGCGCTCTCTCTCTCTCTCTCTCTCTCTCTCTCTCCGACTTGCTTATTCGCTCGCTCTTTCGACTCGGTCCACTTCCGAAGTTACAGGTACACGCGGTCTTATTTTTCCTCGTTGCTGCAACGCGCGAGCATTATCCTTTCAGATGATTTCATTACAGTGCAATTTCTATGATAGCTTTGTTTATACGTGTCCTATACTTGCGCGTAGATTTAGTAACGATGTCAGATCGTGAAATCGACGCTGAATCGAAACGGCTAGAACCGAATCGTTCGAAAATCACGTCTAACGAGAAATCGAATAATTATCTAAACTTAGATCGATTCGTATCGGAATCGATTGGAATCCATCGATAATTGCCCGCAGCGATCGATTTTCTAGAAAATCGATTCCGAACCGAACGCGTCACATCATAGGAAGTCGCGCAGCGGAAAAGTTAACGCAATTCTATCCTGACTTTTCCATAATAAAACCCGAAGAAATTAATTTCATTCATCGACGCACTTCTTTGCAAGTATTTGTTGATCATTCCGTAACGCATGCCCGTTATCTTTATCGATAGATATGCCATCGAAACTTGTTTATCTGTAAACTTGTTCTTCGTACGCGATACGCTACGTTACGTAGCGTGCACGTACAAGTAACGACGAGAGAATAGAATTTGCGTATACGCAGATCGAACACTGTGCGCGCAATATGAAAGAAGAGCGTTGTTCCATATGGAATGCACGGTAGACGAGAGTGCCACGGAGGTTCGTCGAATATTTACCATGTAAATGTTTCTGCCTCCTTGGACTCTTTCTGCTTAATATTCCAATGCAACCTTTCTCGGTTTAAGTATTTTATCCGTCGATTTGCGAGTGGATACTCGTCAAACCAAAACGGGATTTTATCCGAATGACAGGTGCCAATGAAAATTCTTTATGACGGGTTATCGAGTTGAACGGGTATTCAAATAAGCTTTCTTTCGTTCAACGCATAACACGATTTGATTGTATAATCCAGACTGCAAATTTTTCTCGAACACGTGACGCAAATATAACCGAAAAAGAAGTACACGATAGATTTCGCGATAGATGTGAAATATTTAGTTGTAATAGATTCAACTGCTCGATTCGATATATCGCCATATATCGATGTTATTTGTTATTCGTCGTTCCAATTAAATTTTGCCCATCCCTGCCGCAGCCAATGCGACGCTCGAAGCGTTAGCTGAACCCCAGTTTGAACGTGCAGTACGTGCAACAGGCGTTTCGGTGTAAATTCCAAAGCGAAGATGCAAAACGAGCTCGGGCCTCCTCGTTGCCTCAGATTTAGAACAGACAGCCTTCGAGTGTTTCTTTATGAACGTTGCACCGACCCTTCGCGAACAATATAGCGGTTCGATGAAACGAGACTCGTCGGTTGGCTTTATTTACGTTCACGACCTCTACTCCTCCCATCGAAATGGCGGGAGTTTCGCGACTCTTATTAGAACCTCCTCAGTTGCACCCTTCTCGCGGCGTTTACTTTTTAAACACTCGAATTTATTGAAAATACATTTTCAACTAAATACCTCATTCAAACTTTGATCGAATAAAAGTTGATTCGGTTCAGGGCCAATTTCAGTTCGAGACGTAGACGCGCGCGCGCGGTTTAATTTCCTTAACCGTGACACCAAAGGCTATCGATTCGGGGGAAAAGGTGGGTCAAAAAGGAACCTCGTGCGGAACGAGTCCAATTTCTGTTCCCCGCGATAAAGATGTCAAGTATGAATATTCATGGCTCTCGCCAGCATTAACTGTGCAGATAATTGGCGGTGGCATTGCGCGATTACGCGGGCTCGTTGCAAGATAGTGTTCCTCCGCGAGTCTCAAGGGCGGGTTCGCGCACCATTTTCTCGATTCTCGATCAGGTGGCCATGCGTTACCGTTCCTGCCACGTTTAGGAGGTCGGATATTAAGTCGCGATTTGTTTTTTTCTACGAAGAAAAATTTACCGAATTTTTCTGCAACCACGAGAATATTTTCAGTATGTTTCAACGTGCATTTGGTACTTTATTTCATTCTTGAGAAATCGGCGAATTTTAGTTACTATTTTCAACTCCGAATTATAGTAGGTTTGATAAAAAAAAAAAAAAATATATACGTGTCGAATCGAGTAACCTCCTCCTTTTCGAAGTTGGTTAAAAAAGAAACATTCTGTTAGGTATCCCGTGTTGTTAGCGATGTGGCTCCCTTACGAACCGATAATGTCCCGTGATCCCGTTTTCGCGGTGTTACCCGCTCAACCTGCTCGAGCGTGGCGATTCCGTCCGCAATGCGCTTCGAGGCTTGGTCCACGGAGCTTCTGAAAAGAACGTAAAGAATAGCCGAGACACTCGAACCCCTGTCGAGTCTCTTTCAGCGGTGCAGTCGTGTAGGGAGCATTCCTGATGTTCTAGAGGCTTCGTTATTTTCGTGGAAGAGACGAGTCCTATTACCTTTCGCACAGACCCGGATTCTTTATTCGCATGGCTATTTCTAGTCCCGGCGTAATTAAAGAAAAGTATTAGGTGTAGGAATTAACCCTTTGCACTCGAGATGCTTTCTTAGCATTCTATCGTCAAGAATGCAAAGCTTAGATCGAGACTTCGAAAATGAGATCTCCAATTTAAGATTTGGGAATCAGGTCACGTTTGCCTCGACGGCAATCATTATTGACACTTGGAGTTCCAAAGAAATTAAACCTAAAGAAAACCTAGTGGTGACTGAGAGTCACCTCTCGGGTCCAAAGGGTTAATTCTGTGCCTTTGTAAGATGAACTTATCATTTGTTTATAAAGATAAACCATACTATTAGGTTGTCCCAAAAGTTTCTTCTGTGACTTGCAATCAATTATTTTGTGTGCCAGTGTTTATATAAATAGACAACATCTAATTTCTTAGATGTGAATATTGAACAGTAATGAATATGTAACAGTAAGGGAGCAAAATGAATCGTACGCAGTTTAATAATGTAACATTAGACATAAAAAAAAAAAATTGTGTACGTATTACTTATTAACGAAATGGAAGAAACTTTTGGGACAACCTAATACTTTTAATCTTCCCTTTAGCGTGACAAAATATTTATGTTTGAAGGATTGAACGTTAAGGGACAGAATTAATTTCTACACTTAGTAGATTTCGCGACAGATACCGTTATCACACTGGATTCGAGTCTGCTTCCTCTTCAGAAATGACACAGTGAGCAGCGATAGCGCTGCGAAATCAGCGATGCGCCGAATATCGTGTAGGAAATGGCGCGAAATTATCAACCGGAAGTATCGTTCGCAACTGTGTCGCGGAAATTTGATAACGCAGCTTTTCGACGTGTTCGTCCGATGCAGGGTTTCCGCGTTAGCGCCAGGCTCAGTTCTTTAATTCGAAACGTTTAATTTTTAAAAATCGTGTCGAAGACGGTTTCGTCTTAAAATGATTTTTTCAGTACCGGTTCATTTTACGAATTTAATTCCCAAACAATAACATCGAAAATAGTTTCCACGTGCTTTATTAATTTCAAAGAAAATTATTTCCCCCACAAATCACGACAAAAACGGTGGCTGCGGTGTATCCGCAAGGATCACTGGCCTAGCCTAATCGGGGACGCAACGAGCTTCGCCGCTGTCGACTTATCGAGTTCCGACGCGATAATCGGCGACGGAACAGGTTGCCGTTCGATTAAAAATGGGTCTATGTTACGGCGACGCGATCGCGAAGCGAAACTCGTTACGTCACCGCTTGTCGAGACATCGGGCGCAGTGAAAGCATCCCGCAATCATCGCGATGCAACTCTACGAGTGCGTGAGTACGATTTTAAATGTCGGAAAGACGCGTTCGCTCGTTGCGTCCTCCTTCCGAGCTCGCGTCTCACGCCGGCGAGCAGCTCTCGGTTGCTCCGGGTTTACTTTTACTTTCATCCGGAGGCTCGCTGAAACGCTTCGCCAACGTGGCCCGACGCCCCGAAAATTTCTCCTCGTGCAAACAGGGCCCAGAGAAAAAACATTGTTCCAATATGGCCATTTCTTGTCCCTGGTGAAAAAGTATTTGTTACGTTATACGTACTTTTGCAGGGAAACGCTTCCTAGGAAAGTTGTTAGAATTGTATTTCTATATAAACTTTATTTTCTAAAGGATTACAACATATATAAGAATGTTAGAGGAAAAATGTTCGAAATTCACGACGACTTATTTCGACGGACTTGAGGATCGTCGCTTTCTGTCCCTGCTAGGACCCCACCCCTCTTTCTGCTTTAAGGAAAAACAGACACTTTTCCTCAAGTCTCGAAAGTGGCAATCGTTGCATTTCAACAGAACTGGTTCTCTGATCCTCGAAGAAGGAACTTTTTTTTTTTTTCTGAAAAATCGAGAAGTTTCACTAACCGTCTTCACCTCGGCATTTCCTCTGTCTCGTGCAATTAAAGGTGGCCCCTCGTAAACTACTAATTTCCCAATATTGTCCGCAACGCTAGAAAGTGGCCCGACCCTCGCTCACAGATACACGTTATCTACAAACATTAAGCACCAAAGATGGTAATTTTCGAACAATGTCCCCTCCGTCGTCGGGCCCGTCGGTTGCTCAACACAAAACTCTCATTTCCACTCGTTCGAGAAGACACGACCCGTCCACGGGTCATCCGCGTCCCCTCCCGTGGCAATAACTGTCGTCGAATTCAGCGTCGCGACGCGCAACGTCGGAGTAATTCCACCCACTTTACAATCCTAGCGTCGTAATTCACTCGGCTCGGGAGAGCGACACGCCTCGGGTGAAAATATTGCGAGTCGCGCGTCGTTCGCAATTTTCCTCTGCAGTAAAAGTAAAATATTAGCCCCGTAAAAGCCGCTTTTATCCCCGAGCGTCTCGAGAATTCCGTGAAAATGGAAAAAGGGACAGCTGGCGAGGGCTCTCCGTGTTTTTCGTAAGCGTGGCGGCGCGTGCCAGAATTTCCTCGTGATCCCGAGCTTTGAGACTGTGTCGAGACACCGACTCGTGCTGGGGGTTGTATTCACCCCTGCGGACAATGGGGGCACGTCAACATCTACCTGCTGCGCCGAGATGCACTTGTTGCGCGACACGCAGGCGGGGGGGTCGGGACCCACGGTTTGCGCACTGTATAAATCACGATTATCCGCTCGGGTAGGGGGCACGAAGGTCCTCCGTCAAGCGGGACCGACGGCTCAGGTGCACCTCGAACGGATTTTGGGTCATCCGGTTATATGGGGCACGTGAATGAATCTACGAGGCCCTTGGTACCTTCAGATTTTATCACTTCGATTAACCAGTCAGCTGTGAGTGACGAGTATACTCGTCGTGAAGAAAATGCAATATTTTGTGCCATGACGAATATACTCGTCATGGAGAAAATGCAATATTTTCTGTTGTGACGAATATACTCGTCATGGGGAAAAGGCAGTATTTTGTGTTGTGATGAATATACTCGTCATGGAGAAAATGCAATATTTTGTATCATGACGAATATACTCGTCATGGAGAAAATGCAATATTTTGTGTCGTGACGAATATACTCGTCATGGAGAAAATGCAATATTTTGTGCCGTGACGAGTATACTCGTCGTGAAGAAAATGCAATATTTTGTGTCATGACGAGTATACTCGTCGTGAAGAAAATGCAATATTTTGTGTCATGACGAGTATACTCGTCATGGGGAAAAGGCAGTATTTTATATCATCACGAATATACTCGTCACACGTAAAATTTAGTTACAATTGGTTATTTGAGAATATATTTCACATATTAATTCCAGCAGCAGAAGTTTAAATGGCATGAAATTTTGGAACAACATAATATATAGCCAACTTTGCGATCCAATATTGTTGTGTGTGTCGACGACTATACCTGTCGTAGCTTGATTCTCGCAACACACATAGGTGCGCGCTCTGAAAAGAGGACGTCACAGCCGACTGGTTAATAGAAGTCTATTTAGGGGTTTCTTAATTTGACTCATGTACTTTGGACTTCTTTTTCAAATTATTGGATTATCGACAATGTTTTTGATGCCATTTCTAATTATTCTCCAATTCTGTTAGGTATTTAAAACGTTCACACCAATGTGTATCACCTGTCGCTTACACTTACATATATGCCCCGTCAGGCGGCATGTACCACCGGTGACTCACGCTCGCGTGTCTATCAGATGGCGTGTACTAGCGCGCCGCCCCATGGCGAGAAACACAAATACCAGCGTGATCCACGTGTATCTATAGATGCACTATCTATGCACTCACGAGTCGTTGACAATCCCACGAATAGTCCCCCTCAATAAACAGTGGTTTAGACTAGATACCATTTCAAACGAGGTAATTCCCATAAATCCCGCAATCGCTCTAAATTTATTTACTCTAATTACACCCAGTAAAATTAGGAAGACGAAGGTGCCGAAATCGTTTCCAGGCACGCTTTCCTTTTTCTCTATTACCCCGGGCAACATCGGAAGTGGCATAACAATGGCCACGCGACCCTTCCTCTCCGTCTCTCGCACTCTCTTTTCACTTTTCATCGAGAGTTTCGTTTCGCCGTGTCGTCTCGTTTAAATCCTATCGCCTGTTTATTGGCCAGCTGCCCTAGGGGTAGCGACACCCCGAGAATCGCTTCCCTTTTCCTTTTTTTTTTTTCTTCCGTTTTGTTTGGCATTGTGCAACCGTTGACACTGTTGTCCCAACTCACGCCAGGAGCGAAGAAGTCGTCGCTTTCCTGCGGGAATTTACGACTCGTCGCGCGCCCCTCTACCTGTTGCGAACGCTAATGGCGAAGCGGATAATTGCTCTTCAACTACCTGCGGAAAATCTCCGTGACGGTGAGCCCACGCGCGTCGTGCCATCTCACGATTCCAGGATTTACTTGGTTCGGAAACGAGGGGTTCCTCGTAAATGAAGATAAAAGTAAATGGCGACCAGCCAGCTCTTTGTTCAGCGACGACGTTACGACGATACGTAGGGGTGACCGGGGGTCAATTGGAACGTTTTTGATAAAGTAGCTTACTAGGACTTCGTTTTATCTGTTTGGTAATGGACTTCTATTATAGCTAGATTATCTAGGTTTAAAAGTGCATTATTCGATCGACGTTGCATCGATACGCATTGTATCGAGCTACGTCGCGTCGAATTGTGCGAAAAGGTACCGACTAGAACACGTCCGTTCTATTCTACCATGTTATTGCAGCCAGATTTATGATAATTGGCAGCGAATTAGAAGTGCGTGATGCCGACGGAGGAAAGAATGAGTCACGCCGCCGGTGTCGTTGCAGAAAAAGTGTACAAAGCGACGTAGAGTCAGACAATTCAATTCTACAGCTGTCTGTCTACAGCTTTAAATCAACATTTGCTCTCCTTGCGATTCTATGTAATTAGATAACACGGTGTATGTTCGGAAAGTCGCTCGTAGGGAAAGATCTCCAATCTGGAATTCAGCTCGACGCCTTTCGTTTCTACAAAGCAAGGAAAGACCGTTCGTCGTAATCGTTCTTTATTGCAATGGAGTTAATTTTACGGTCGGAGTGTTCGTCTCTCTTTTTCTTTTTTTACGTGTACCAAATCAGTGGCGAACCTGGTGTACGTCGCCGCGTGTACGTGGCTCCGTTGCTTTACGTACACTCCCACGCCACGTTAAGACGATGGGTCGTTTCTCCTCCACGGCGGTCGCTATTGAATCGCTTGACCCACTTTGATAAACTCGCATTGGAATAACTCAATAACACCAAGCCGAGCCAACAACAATAATTATTATTCAACGTTCCCAGCGGGCTGCGGCACCGGTGTAGATACGTTCGCCAATTTATCGGTACGAACGTTCATCCCCTGCGTTCACGGCGCCCATTTTACCCCCTTACATCGTAACGATGAGATATTACGTCGCTGCCGGCGTAATTTTCGGCTGGCAGCTTTCTAGACAGGTGTTGCGCACTTTTTGTCGGTTGAAATTTAGTTCAAACGATGGGAAAATATATTTATTGGGTTGTCTGGAAAGTCCATGCCGATTTTTAGTAAACGGTACAGGTCTGAATGTATCGGAATGGTTGAACACAAATAACATGTGGACATACACTTAACACGTTGATCCCCACGTCACCCGTATATGGGTGACAGTGGTTTTCACTGAAAAACGAAAAATATTAATACTGAAAGTTAAGTGTCATAGGAAATGAATTTATATGAAATGTTTGAATTTCGGTGAAGTTACAAAAATAAATACCGCAATAAATATTTGATTATGTAGTCTTCAATAGTCAGTAAACAAAATGAAATCGGAGTAGAAATTTTCAAGAGTATTAGTCTGGCAGTGAACGCGTTAAAAGGTGGAAAAATTGTGGAACAAAATGATACATATATGATTCAATAAATATATATCAAAATTCAAACGTGTCTTTAAATGTTTCTTAAAAATTGCCACGAACATTCCGGACAACCCAATAATTATTGATAATTGTTCGACCTATCCAACATTTTATTGGAAGCAGATTTAGAGAGGATTATGAAATGTTTTTTTTAAAAGACATTGTTACGATGAGTAAAAATTGTCGAGCCTTCAAGAAATTGAATTTTTTTTAATCCATGCATACTGTACATTCATTTAGAAAAATTGGAAATCTTTCGAGTAAAATATATTGAGACACTTGATTGTACGGTTTAATAATTATACACGTATTCGTGATACTAGTGATTTTAAAATATCATGTATAGATGTGTGATAGTCGAATGCGAAAAGTTTAATGCAATCATTGATCAAAATCATACGGGTACTTTAAGTAATAATAATGAAAAAGTTCATCTTTGAGAATCCATTACAGAGCGAAATTCGTTTTGAGTAAACTGCCGAGACACGCCTCGTCCGACAATTAAAACAGTAATTTATGTTAAAACGGCTTGCGGTAAAAGTGTGTCGTCGAGAATGTCCAGGCTCGCATTCTCAGAGGGTTAGTAATCATTATTTCGTCATAACTGATTTATTGAGAACACATATAATTGCATGCGGCGACGGGTTGCATAATAGTATTGTATTTACAAATGCAAACGAAACGCGTTTGAACGTGTACGAACGACGGCTGCACCGCCGCGACATCGAAAAGTAGACCGTGTATGCATCTCGACGTCGCCGAAATTGCTTCTAACTCGTGGCGCCCTCTGAATGGTATCAACGTCTGAAAGCTCGCCTAAAGGATCGCATATAAGAATTGCTATCCGTTCCATCCGACGCATGCGCGCGGCACGCGAAGCCGCGAGGGTGTTAAAATGTTTCGCATTACGGAAACGTTCGATTTGTTTCAGCCATGCGTATTGAAACCGTCGACGTATAATCGGTTTGCAATTTATAGATTGGGCTCCGTTAATTTCGTCTATTTCCATCGAAATATAACGATATCGTTTGAAAGGTTACGAGTATCTGGCACGCCACGGAAACGTTACGTTTTCTCGATCGGTTTCCACGTGCACGACAATCCGCCCTATATGGAATTTCGATTCGTTTATTAGCGATGCATAGGCAACCGTTTAGCGGTCTTCGTAGCTATTATTCTACGTCGTCGCCATCAAGCCCTGTCCGGCGGTCGTTAAAGAACGTTCGATCAACCGAATACAGTTAGCAGACATTCCTTAAGCTTTCGCGAGCAACCCCTCAAGGGCGCGACCCAATTCCTTAGGAAAATTAATTCACTCTATGCTTTAGCGTCAGCTTAATTTTCAAACGTAATTAAGGATCATCGATTCGAGTGGACGAGACCCGCGCTCTCGCACCTTTTGTAATTCCCACGATCGCCGCGCCACGGCGTTGGTCTCGTTTTGATCAGCGGCTAAATTTAGCGCTCGAGTAATATTTCCCTGGAACTTCCGTGTGAAAAATTCTCACCGTGAATTTAACGCTCGCGGAGAACGTGTTCGCCTTTCCCTTCGCGGTCGATCAAACGGGGGCGAAGAAAATCTCCGCGGCGTGTACGCGTTGCCAACGCGTAGTCTCGAACACGAACCATCGAAATCGAAAGTCCTTATCATAGATAGCAAGAAGCTAGTCGGTGTTTTCGTCGATCTCCGCCTCACGGCGCTGATCTCGTCTGGTGTCACCGAAATCGCCTCTCTCTTTTATGCCGTATAATTCACCCCCCTACCCGTCTCGGCCAATTCGACGCCCAGTGGCGCACCCAGAGGGGTGCAAGTGAGCATTACCAATTATCTCTAGACATTTTTACGTAAGCGATTCTAGATACTCATTTAACATTCTATCGTAGAATACCGTAAGAGTACATGCACAAAATGTACATTGTATGTATATGTATATATTCTACGTCTGTATACGTATGTATATGTATATATTGTACATGTAGTTTGCTTGGAAATATCGTTTGTAAATGTATATTGTATATTACATATATTATATGTATTGTATGTATATTCTATGTATTGTATGTTACATATATTATATGCATTGTATGTATATTGTATGTATAACGTAATTTTTATATTCTTATATGAAGGACAAAATTTTGTTCCTACAGTTCATTTCTACTGTCTGTGATAGATGTTCAATATTTATACAATTAAAAAAAAAAAGTTAGTTTCTCGTAAATCTGTTGGAACCGTTGTCAGGTGTCGTTCGTCCGCGTTGCACCCTGTTTGGTGAATTTCTGGGTGCGCCACTGCGTCCGTTCGTTCGTTTCTTCGGTTCGTTCGTCGGCCTGTGTTCGCTTGCTCGTACGTTTCTCGTGCCAGTTATGATGAATTCGATTGGGTAATACCGGCGCGCCGCGGCGAGGCACGAGAAGTGACGCCACGGGACACGGTCTGTGGTTTTTAATACGCGTCCTACTTTCTGCTATCTTTCCCGGCGTTCGTGCGAGAGAGTAAAACGAACGAACCGAGCGTGATCGCGCGTGCATCATCCCCTCCCCTCTCCCCTTGTCCCGCATGCGTCCATCCTGTCACTCTCCCTATCACTCTCTCGCTCGTTTCTGTTAAACCGTGGCGCTCTCGCTGCGTTCGCAACCGAAGAAGCGTGACGTGATTGGCGCGTGTCAGGACTCCTCTGTCCCCCTCACTCGGTCTCTCTCTCTCTCTCTCTCTCTCTCTCTCTCTCTCCTACTATCCTTACCTCTCATCAGTGATGGGACTGATGCGATACACGTCGACGATACTTCAACCGATTCGATTCCAAAGGACCCTTTGTAAAACACCGTTTGGTGTCGAAATCTCGGCTACTCTGTATCAGTTCTCGATATGTATGCTTTTGGAACGACTACTGAAACCGTATCGATAACGAGTAGATGTTATCGTTCTGTAGATACGAAAAAGGAGATTCAATCGGTGTGCAACGATTGCAAGTAGATGCAACTGCGAATAGAGGATTAATATCGAATACTAATATCGTAACCGATGTATCAACTGCAGGGGATTCGGATACACCGGTATCGATGTACCTGTTCGATTAGTATTCATTCCAAAAGTATCCGTACGATCTATGCCAAGCACGTGCTGCACGCGATCGACGGGTATCGATGCCTTGGCGCGGCGATACCTGGTTGTATCGAAACGCGCTACGTTGCATTGGTAGCGCAGCTTCGTTTATTCGGTATCGATGGAATCGATACGGTATTAATCCCATCGCTACCCAGCCGTCTAGCGCCCTGCCGCGTTTACGACTTCGCGCTTCTCCCCCTCTCCCTTTCTCTCGTGGAGTCACGACGCCCTCGAGAGTACCCCCGAGAGACGAGACTCCTCGCGATATAAACGAGCAGCGAGGGGGGAAAGAGACGAACGGATCGAGGCCGCGTAGCGCAAGAGGGAGACGGAGAGCGAGCGCGCGAGATAACACGACGCGGGACGGCCGGAGTTGCACAGCTAGAAGGACTGAAATTGAAAGTGGTCGTCCCACTGGCCCACTGACCTGATTACCCACTGACAATGACACGAATCCTTGCCTCCCACCGGGGGCTCACCCTCCCCCACCATCCCCTCCCACCGTTCTACTCCCTCGGTCGCGTACGTGGACGCAGCAGCGCCTTCTCGCACCTCTCCCGCGGACGGCGCAGGCGTCGTCCGACGTTAGCGCGAATCCGACGAGGACGCGACGCTTTTTTATCTTCGGAGGATGCACCGGTGCGAGCGTTACGCGCCGCATGCAAAGAGGGTGGCGTACGAGAACGAAGATCGAGGCGAACGCGGGTCAGGAACGAGTCCGGGATCTCCGAACGGGGGTGTGTCCCACGCGAACGACGTAAAATCGTAGAAATACAGACGTTTCTTTATATCCCTGTAATTTTTCTCGGAAATATCGTTTTTTGACACTTTACCCATCGGTACTAATTGGTTTCTTTTTTGCCAGAGGAAGCGGTAATTCGTTATCTATCAGTGAGATACCATGAATTTGGGAATATTATATAAATATTAATTTGAAAGCAATTCTAATAGATGAAATACATATTGTAAAACAGTAATTGATCGCATCTCAACAGTTTTGCTTGATACAGAACAAAGTTACGAGTTTATAACTTTTGAGTGGTAGACACACTACCTGTGCCCCAATTACCCCGCAACGACGCGTTAAATTCCAAGGAGAGTAATTCCTTTCCCAGAGAAACGTCTAATGAAACCCTAACTCGGCCACTTTTTGATCATTCACGACCAAGGCCTCGACCCACGGTGTTTGCTTGGGCGCGGGTCCTTGCGAGGGGGAGCAAAAATTGCTCGAAGTAGCCTAAGCAGATCGCTGGGCGCGTTACGATTTCCGTCATGGGAAATGAAGCGAAACGGGAGTCTATCCTTCCGCGCGGGTAGCTTTGAATGTATCGGGGGGGAGTCGTTCTAAAAACGTTCCGTCGGGTTTTTGTCACCTGTAGGATTTCTCAGGCTCGGCTCGGAGCTACCGAGGCTTGCGCAATGCTCTCCTTCGTACATTTACAAAAGAAACAAACGACATATATTACAAAATGAGCGCGATACGTCGCCGCACGTGCGCGCGCCGCTCCGCGTTCAACGTTTAAATAGCTTTCTAATGATTTATGCAAGCGAATCGCGCGGCTACGTGAAGCGACTGTCTAACGTCGTCCCCGGCGAAGCGGTTTCCGCACAACGCTCATAAAATGGAACACATTTAAATGAGGCGTAACCTCGTCGAGCCGTGCGTCAGCTGATCCTCGAAGTCACTATCACTTGGTCATGGTCCACGATCTAAACTATGCCGCTTCGTCCTCTTCCGGTATCGTCCCCACCCCAACGTGCCCCGACGTCGAACGAACTTTCCTTTCGATTCGAAGAACCGTGGAAAAAAAAGCAGCGATAAAAATTCCTCTTGTTGTAACGACCCCACACTTAGGCACCCGAATTAAGGCCTGTTCCGTTTCGGCTAATTTCCTTGGTATGTTTCCTGCCCAGACGTGTCTTGCAACATCTGTACCCGACTCGGCTCGTAAATCGAAGACCCCGATGTGCCCTTAAGAAGTTTTTATTGCCCGAATTCAATCCGAACCGCGTCGAGCCCCGCAGTTTATTCTCGCAATACCCCGCTTTGGATAAAACGGAATTTATCGTCGCTCCGGGCGGGCGGGGGAGGCTGAGGTTTAAACATTTTCGTGTGGGTAGCCGCCTTTTAAAGAGAGCTCCCCTTCCAGTGGAATATGAAAGCGCGCGAAAAAGCCTCCACGGTTAAATAAAAATGATCGTTCGTTGCGAGTCGACATTTTTAGATCTATCGAATCGTAATGTCTCTCGGCCGATCGCGGATATATCCGAGCGTTAACCAGTTTAACGATCGAACGTAGGCTGGGTTTATCGGCGGCGTTGCGAGCGATATTCAATTAATTAAGAAGGAAATTATATTCGAACGGCGTTGCATCGATCAGAGAAACGAAAAAAAAAAAAAAAAAATAAGAAATGTTCCTCGAACGGAACACGTATGCACCAATTATATACTTCCTTTCGATGGCGAGCGATATAAATAACTCACGTAGCCCGAGCACGTGTTAATTAAGGCCTGGCCGGGAATGTACGGGCCCCAGATATGTCTCCGGCAAATGGCAGACCGTTTCGTGACTTGGCCCATGCTTCTCCACTCTCGCTTTCGGGCGCGAAGGAGGCGCTTTCGGCAGCCTTTCGCAACCCTTTTCCCAACCCAGACCTGCTCGATACTTACACACGCGCTCTCACGTATCTTTGCCACAGCGCTACGTGTGTGGCTGGCTGGCTGCTAGCGATGGGATCAACCATCCCACAGGCCCAAATTTGATTAGAGTCAAGTGTTACAAATGTAATTGTCCTAGATATGAACCCTTTGCACTCGAGGTCTTTTTTTTCTGGTATCTTCTATGTTTTCTTAGTATTCTATTGCCATGAATTCTAAGCTATCTGTATCTCACCGGCAGTCATTTTATCGACACTTGAAGCTCCAAAGAAATTAAACCTAAAGAAACATTAGGTATTGTAGATTTGCCGCGTGAAACCTAATGGTGACTGAGAGTCACCTCTCGAGTGCGAAGGGTTAATATATTAGGTAGATTGGAAAGTAATGTCGTTTTAGCAATCTTAAGTCCTTGTTTATCACTCAACAGCTCG
Source organism: Hylaeus anthracinus (assembly GCF_026225885.1). Classification (NCBI taxonomy): domain Eukaryota; kingdom Metazoa; phylum Arthropoda; class Insecta; order Hymenoptera; family Colletidae; genus Hylaeus; species Hylaeus anthracinus. The sequence goes on from NW_026535165.1 coordinate 149,536, forward strand.
TTGATTTTTATCGGTCATTGAAAATTTGCACACTAGGTGGCTGTTGATAACGAGGACGATTACATAATTGCTTAAAAATAGAAATTTATCAAAAATTTGTTTGAATTTAATGTAAAAGAAACGACATTACTTTCCAGTCTACCTAACAATTCTTGTGTGGATGGATAGACGAGCGAAGTGTTTCATTGTACAGCTGCTAGGTAGTCAGTACAGTATCGTCTCGAAATAAGCAACTGCTTTCCGCCTCGAAATAAGCAACTCGGTATCCCCATCTTTTTATTCGAAGTCGTCCGCCGAGTGAGAGATTCGAAAAGAAGTGAGGAGGTCCGTGGAAGCGAGAAGCCGAATAGATTAGTGGAAAGAGGACAGAATATATCTAATATTTTCTCTTTCCTTGGCGTGTGGATTCTCCGAAACAATACTGGTAGTTGTACATAGCTTGCCGCTAAACCGAACCCCCTGTTTTGTCTACGGGTTCCCTACCGAGGGTTCCCTCTCGTCTCAGTCGAGAACAAAGTCAAGCCGAATAGCACACCTCCCTCGAAATAAGCAACTCTCCGGTCCCGACCGAATCGCTTAAATCGAGCATTTTGATTAATTTTCGATTACCCTAATATATAGGAATTTCTTCCAACACGTTACAACACTACTTGATCTCTTCACGCCCTTGGCCACATATGTGAACATTTAGTTTTTTATAATTATAATCGCTGTCAATAATAAAAAGAACACAAATTTTATAATAACAAACAAAAAAATCGTCCCTGAAGAGGTTAAGTAACGTAACATTCATAAAATTTCCCAAAAATTTGGAGTTGACATAGTTCGTTTCCGATATTGAACTTGATGCCATCGCTACTGGCTGTCTGACTCTGGCTTGGTCTCTCCGTTGCCGAGCAGCTCTCGGCACCCGCCTACTTTCGCTAGTTTGCGTAAGAAATGTATACGTATTCGGTTAGCTAATGTGCCTCGCGACACGATACCCGAGAATTCGAGGCGAATTCTCTTTTTTTTTTTTTTCGGTTAGATTTTCCCCCTCGGAAGCAGAGACGTCCAAGACGAGCATTCTCGCGCCTACTGAAACGTTCTCGTTCCTTTCTTTTTTTTTTTTTTTAACGAATCGAGTCGTTAAGCAATTGCCGGCCATTGCGAAACGATCAATTTCACTCGCGTACCGATCGTATACGACTAATTCGATTAATTGAAGGAATTAAACGGAGGTTAAACTTTTACAATGACGATTTAACCCTTGGACGACCACGCGATTTTCTTTCTTTCATTTTTTGATGGCTTCTTTCTGTCGCGAGACATTTAACCATTTCACCGATGACGAATACTAATATGTCCCATCGGGCGGCGTGTACCACCAGTGGCTCACACTTAAACATACAGTCAGTGTAATCAGTATTCGTACAGGGAGCATTTATTTTTACATGGGTTGTTATATGAATACTTTTAACACTGACTGTATGTCCCATCGGGCGGCGTGTACCACAGGTGGCTCATGCTCGCGTGTTCACCAGACGGTGTATACCATCGCACCGCCCCATGGCGAGAAACCCAAATAGCGCCGGCGTGAATGTGCGAAATAATGCACCCCGTGCAATATTAAAGAAAGCGTCGACTAAAAAGCTCCCACCGCGAAATCGATGTCAAGTGAACAAATAAACGTAACTAAAACAACGTATTCGCGCGAGTATCTGACCAGTGACGACTATATCATGTCGAAGGCACTAAAGTGGCCGGTAATTTCCCGAGCGATAAAAGTCGTTCGCGTAGATAATCCCGTAATTGCCCCGCGAACGGTGCGTTTTTTTCGCGTTTCGTTCGGTTGATTTCAACAATTCGAGGCTCCACGGCACGGCATATTTGACAATACGTGACTTTCAACCCGGTTGCGCAACACGGAGATTCATCGTAATATCCTCAGGGGCTTTGAAATAGCGAAACTATCGGGAACTTTCTCGCTCCAAAGATCCTCGAGAGGAGCACTCGGCCAATTTTTCAAGTTACGCGAATACGTCGCCGTCGAAAGTGAAAACCGATCCTCGAGGCTTATAATCTGCGCTCGTAAACTCTCCAGTCCTCTTCTAATTATCGGCTCTCGGCTCCTTCGGTCTCCACCTTCGGTTTCGACTCTTGGAATGATATTTACAAACAAATCCTGCGATAAACAATTTGATGCAACTTCTCGTGTTCAATTTCCTATAATTCTTTATCCGTTTATTTTTCTTGCGCTTGTCTTAATACATTTGAGACCACTTTTAAGCCACGAAATGGATAAACAAGTTAAATAAATTTGCCCTGTTCGATTTTCTTTTATTTATCGTATGCTCGTTTTAATTCGTTAAAAGTTAAGTTGCGCAATAAAGACGCCGTCATATCGTCTTATTAATTCGACGTATTTGAACGAAGCTCTGAGCACCAATGGTAACGAGAGCGAACCACACATCTGACACCCATGATGCAATTCCTTTGCTCCAGATAAATAAATCCATAATCACAGTAGAGACACGGTCTGGTTTCTTCCCTCGTTAGCACTCACGCAACTTCAAATTGTAGACTGTCTCGCACAAATGTGAAGATTTCGCGTAAAATAACAAGGTCCTACTATCGGTTCTCTCTACTTTTTTCCTCTAAAAATGTCGATAGCCTTGTCTTCAAGTTTCACAAGTAATCGATCAAATTCCGCCCTAAAAATTATTAAAATCGCCGACGACCCATTTCGCGCGAAAGTCCGTCCCCTACCTTGTCGAAAACGTTTCGTGGTAGTTCGTTGGTCGCTGCGGCCCGGTGAAAGAGATCCCGGGAACGATCTTTTTCGCCTTTGCGAAATCCGCGTGGCGTGCAAACAGTCGTTTCCTCGAAGGTCCGCCGCGAATCGCAGCCGTGGCACGGTGCAGGCAATTAATGGTCTTCCCGTTTGAAAATCGAAGGACACCCGCGAACGGCCTCGCGTCGGGACGCTTTCCGTGAGCGTTGCGTATAGCACGTTTAAAATACACCACGCACTATCACCCCATCCACTCCATTTCGATGGAGGTCACCCGGTAGCTTAAGTGGGTCTCGACCACTTGGTTAGTGTGTCATGGCATACACGTTGCTGAATAAACTTAATCTCAATACCGACGTTAATAAGTCAGCCGGCGCAGACTCACGCGAGTTGTTTTCTTTTTCCTTCATTTTTTTTTACCCTCCATTTCCTCGCAAATCCTCCCACCTGTCTCGCGCTCGTTTGGGCCGCGGTATTCTCGTTCCGCGACCTGCATCTCTCAGTTTTTCGGTGTGGTTGCGAGTCGTTGCTGGTCGAAAACGTTGATAATAAAGTAATTTTTTACAAAAAAAATGTAACCGACTTCAATAAAGGTCCAGTGAAAAGTATGAAATAATTTCTAGTTAATTTATATGAATACGCATTAGCTCTAGATATAATTGTTTAAAAGTATGAGAAAATGCAGTGAAAAACATGAAATAATTTCTAGTTAATGTATATGAATCTGCATTATCGACCGACCACTCCACATTATCGACAAAGTGATCCGCATTGCCGACCGAGCACTCTAATTACTGACAGAGCAATCTTCATTATCGGCCGATAACCTATCAGACCTAACTCAGACCAACCAAAGCATCTGACGGATTGTTTCACAAAAATTGTGAAACAATTGTGCTCTTGGGGGGGCATGCTCTACAAGATGCAACACGATTCATTCCGATTGGTCAAGCCATCTCGGCGTAATCGGTGAAGACATTTAAAAAAAAAATATATATATACAAGAACGTTTAACGCATCGAACGTTCGACCGATGCGTCCACCGAAACATAAAACCTCCCTTCGTCTCCTACAAAGTAGGAAATCCTGTGATCAGAATTGTCCAGCAATGATACGCACCTGGTGTTTCCTTCGACTCGATCATCTAGAAAGTTTCTACGCGTCAAGGGGCCATGCGTTGGTTCGGTTTTGGGTAGAATTCGACTGCGTTTATCGTTCCAGCAGTCGACTTGATTGCGTATCCACGATGATCCCGTTCCGCCATCGATTTCGTGACTTCGCGATTTTTCCAATTCTGACGACAACTATTGACTATGGAACACCGGACGACTATATTTAAATGCGAGCTTAAGATAGATCGAGCTCGCGCCGGAATCGATTCCTCCGATCGAACGATTCGCTATTTCTACTATTCATCGCACGAGCCCGATATTTACCGCCGCGGCTCTTTTTACTCTTTTAATTTAAAACAGAAAGTAATAAATTCCCTTCGTGCCTACGTTATTAACGGCGCGCGTAGTCATCTCTGGTGACTTTCGCGACGTTCTTGGCCAACTCGGCCGGATCGCAGACCGATTATGTATTGATGGTGGTTTCTTGCGGCGTCTGTGGCAATCAGCGTTGAAAAGTACGCGATATCTCCGAAATGGATCGAAGCGATCGGGCCCAAGGTCGGCACCGTCGAAACCATGTCGAAGATTCCGAAGTGCCGTGAAATGTCCTCCGTTACTCTCCGCCCCGGGAGTCGAATATTTGCGGCGATCTCGAATCGGTTGGGCCTTGAGGCGTATGCAACACCTCACGAATATAGTTACCGTCGCCGCGAATGGAAGCCGTTGATAATTTTTCGCTCTTACCCTGGGTCATGGTCTGAATGGAATTCAGATTGCCATCGTGCCTTTATCGTATCGCTCGCCGATCGAGCATTATCGCGTCCCTTTTTTTTTTTTTTTTTTTCTGCTGAAAACGATCCACGATAATCTCCGAGTCGTTTCATCTTCCATTTCTGGTTCTAGCCGCGAAGAGTTCAATACAACGACGCTGCAATGTCACTAATACCAAAGAAAATTGTTACTTCGATTCCTCGCTTCGGATCGCGTTGCTTTGCAATTTATACCACGATAAATATAATTATGCATATAATTATAATTCATGCATCGGTGTCAGCGTTTTGCAATTTAATTTAGTCGGAGTGCTTTTTTTCTTCAGATAGTTTATATTCAACGCGTAAGAAATTCAGTGGGAATCGAACGTTCTCGGATTTGTTACTGCATCTTTTGAGGAGTCTTATAGATCGTATTATAATAAATCGTCCGTAAATCCGCGGATTGCGTTGTATTATAATGAATCTCGGCTCTTGGACGTCCAGGTGGTAAGAGCTCGCGGACTAGTCGGAGAGGCCTAGTCGGAGAACGCTAGAAACGGTCAGGGAGAGACGGATTACCAGTGGATAAGAATGTGTGTCTAGTTTAGTGGGCAAGTAGGTCGCGAGGGAAACCAACGCCGGGTTACGCAACGTAGTTCCAGTGTTATACAACTATTGACTCACCGGATTAACAAGTAGGCTGGGTGAAAACGAAAGCTGAGTGCCCGGGCTGCCTTTTCTCTCTTGGTCCCGTTTCTCTTTCCGTCTCGCTCGCTTCGCGACGAGGTCTCGCTCTCGCCTCCGGGATTCTCTGTCGGCATAGGCACGCGTGCGCCTCGTTTTACGTGGGAAAAAGATTGCCGACGAAACGGGATTTAAACGCCTCGAAATATTCGATCGCGATCACACGTATCGCTCCGCGTACGGATCCGAGGCAAAGTCGGGTGGGGAAAAAAGGGCGAGACCAACGATTTTATACGCTCCACGTAGACGACCGACGCCGTGGAACGCTGGGAAGCTGTCGATTCGGTGTCGCGACGTCGAAGGAAAACGATTTTTATGGAGTTGTCGCACGGAAATGATAAAAATAGAGATTGTGAGATAGAGATAGAGAAAATAGGGAATGTGATTAATAAATAATTTATGTTTCTACGACTATTGTTGTATTATCTACTCTACACTTAATAACGAATGATTTACTAAATTAATACTTTTGATATCTAAACAATATTATTCCATCTTTTCACTAAAACAGTCAAGGGATTTGATCAAATCACGTACTTTCTTTAGGGAAATGACCTCACGGAGTTGTTATTTTAACGTCTCCCGTGAATTGATCATCTACCTTAGGGATTTCATCGAATCTCTATTTTTATCATTTCTCTGCGACAGAGTTTTTTTTTTTTTTTATGGGTAGCTGGCGAGGCTGTGGCGGACGCTATGGCGAGTCTCGCGCTTTTTGGAGTACTTGACAACAAATAGGGCAATTCGGACCGATCTTTCTTGCCTCGGGTTTCCTACTATAGATCCAAAATGTCGCTCGAAATGGTGTTCGATTCATTTTACGATACGAGCGTGACAATGGCGCGGTGGCTCGCGTGGGATACGTGTGACGCAAGCCGATTCGCATGCTTTTTCGTACGGCCGCAGGAGAAAAAGAATCAGGCCACTCACGTCGGCAGCGCGCGAATTTCTTTCGCGGAACACGCGAGCCGAGCGCAGCTATGCAAATTGCGGCACAGAAATCACCGCCGCCGCTCAATTACCCGAACGTTTTGACTCGTGCGTCCGATCTAAAAATAACGTCCACTTAACTCCGGCATACGTGCGCTTGCATCGCGAGACGATTCGCGTAGATCTTCTTAGCTGGACGGGGAATCACTTTGACGCGCTATCGTCCCGGATAAGAGAAACGAAGCGGGGCCCGCGGCGTTGCAATTAAGCGGGTCTGGTAGCGTGGACGTTCGAAGAATTAGTTAGGATAGTTTCTGAGGGGATTAAACGTTCTTGGATTTTTATTGTATGCTTGAGGTATCTGTAGAGATTGTCTTCGTAGATTCGCTTAGGCTGGACGCACACGGACGCAACCGATTTGAAATTAGTATTGCAAACCGTTTGCGCTCTTTGTTTTACCTACTCCACTATTTTTGTTTTATCTAGATCCGCGGTCGCATACAACTAGTTTCGGAGTGGTTTGGAACTGATCAGTTGTGTCCGTGTGCGAGATCGGCCTTACGATTTAATTACGATTTTTTAACTTAGAATTTAACCCTCCACTTACTGGCGGCACTTACAAGTCCCGTCAATTTTCTCGTAGTACTATGCACCCTTAGTACTATTAACCCTTTGCACTCGAGGCCCTTTTTCTGGTATCTATCAGCAACTCGAGATGCTTTCTTAGCATTCTATTGCCACGAATGCTAAGATTATATTGATTTTGTAAATGAGATCTTTAATTCGAGATTTGAGAATCAGGTCAACTTTGCCTCAATCGACAATCACTTTATTGACACCTCGAGTTCCAACGAAATAAAACCTAAAGAAAACCTAGTGGTGACTGAGAGTCACCTCTCGAATGCAAAGGGTTAATTAATCGCTTTGAAACCGATTGTGATTCTCACGTTCACTTCTATGAATTTCGTTTTTAATCTTTGTTAGAGACAACTACAAGACGATATACGACCAAGATGGACGTGTATCATTATGTTAACGTGATACTATTGTAAATAATAATAATAATTTGATCGAGTGAGTATCCCTCGCGGGCGTGTACCACCGGTGGCTCGTATCGTATACAAATTTTCGAGACATTCAGTAAATAAAGAGTTAATTATAAAGATAAAGCATGCGATACAGGAGAGCGTACGTAATTGGAAAATGAAGCGTCGAAGCGATCCGTGTGTATCGAAGTAATCTCGCATCAAAATTCGTCCTGACCCGCGCGTTCGTTTCACGTTTCGAGCCCATGCCGGTGACTTTCGATTTCTTCGACCGATCGGAACCAGGTCCCCGCTATCTTCCCTCGTTAAAGTCTCGCGCGACTCGTCATCGAGCCACGGGCTCGCTCGTTCTCTCGCTGTCTTATCGAGGCAGCGGGATCGAAGGTAATGCAGCTCTCGCGCGATATGCAACTCGGTGTGCTTCGCTAACATTACCGACCTGCCTCAAGCGCGCAAGCCTCGAGCCTCGTCTTTGAGGACGCGGCGTGCAAACTGGGACACTTATGTCATGGAAAAACGACTCGCACGCGCGCAAAAAAAAAGAGAGAGAGAGAGAGAGAGAGAGAGAGAAAAAAGGAATCACACACCTACGACCGCGTCAGGTTTTTATTCCCGTTTCATGTGCTGCACTCTGTCCGCGGTGTTTAGCGCGTCGTAGCGACTTTGATCGCCGCGTAGAAAAAGAAACGGAATGGCTGCGAGTGACTCGCGAAGCATCGAATATTTCTCGACTGCATTCTCGAGTCGTTGATGTATGCTGAAACTGCTCCGAACGGAACGAATTGTAGATAAACTGGACCGTGTATTTTACGAACTTCACGAGAGATCAAAACCATATTCGTGGAGTATTGATTTGCGTAATGGCGAGTTGAAGTTTACGAGATACATATGTATATTGGATCCTTGGGCCTGAAAAGGAAAGTTGCGTTATATATATATAGTCGGGATTGCAAGAAATTCTAACGAGACTTTCTTCTCGTTCAAGGTGAAAATAACGCGATTAGAATCGAAGATGATAGCGGTGTAGTTACGAAATATCTTGGCAGAGACATCGATTTTTCGATAGCACGAGATCCAAAGATGCAGTTTATTAAAAATCTAATGTACTTCGGTGAGGCTGTCGTAGATTTCAGTAGAAACCATTCGTAACCGCGTTATCGTAAATTAGCGAATTAGTATTCACTGGTTATCGCGTTAACCCGTTTTTCGAGAGAATGGAAAGCGAAGGGATCCGAGGAGGGTCGGAATGACCAGCGACCAAAAAAGCTCGAGAGTCGTACAATTAAGAAACTGGGTAAGAGTTACGGAGCATAGTTAAGTAGTCGAGAGAGTGTTTCGTAGTCCCCCAGGGCCGGTGTTACCAAAGAGGAGCCGTTCCTAACTTCGTTCCTAATCCGAAATAGTGAAATCGGTTCCTAACGCCCCGTTACGCAAGCAGGAAACGAAGAGGACCCATTGACCAATAAGCGAACGTTGCGTACGATCACGCTGGCTAAACTCGCTTCGTGCAGTCTCCATCACGCTTAGAAATTGACAGAATTTTATTCTGTCAATGAGTGACGAATAACCAATGAAAACTTTGTATAATCAATTATTCGCAACTTCTGTTAGCTTATTTGGACTTTGTATGGCAGGAATGTATATGTTACGGTGAATGTGATAAATGCGGTGATTATGCATAATACCCACTAAAGTTGTGATTTTATGTAATTCCCAATTCGTAATGGAGAATGTGACAAAATTGTTAATGCATATACTATCTACACGGAAATACTGCCTGAGCAGGTTTGGGGTAGTTGTCAGTTGAGGTGGATATATCGAATACTGTCAAATATAATTCCCATCTCGCAATGGCGAATGTGACAAAATTGTTAATGCATATACTATCTACACGGAAATACTGTCTGAGCAGGTTTGGGGTAGTTGACAGTTGAGGTGGATATATCGAATACTGTCAAATACAATTCCCATTCAATAACGTTTGCAGACTCCTGTAATAAGTATCCGGCTGTAAGGACGTTAAATTGAAATGTTCAAAATTGTTGAAAAATTTTTAAATTTCAAAATTTCAAAAGTACGCCGGATCAAAAATCTGAGTGCGTCAATCTGTTTAAAGGGGGGATGTAACCGTAATAGGCAGCTCGCATAAGTGAAAATGTGTCTGGGAACGCCGTTTTTAGCCCCTTTTTCGATCGATGTACGGTTTCGCGACGTTTTTCAAATTTCAGGAATGCGTCAGTTCCTGTGACTAAACCTACTCGGACAGTATTACCGTGTAGACGGCGTTATTACATTTACCGTAACACAGATACCAATAAAATTCTATTTGCGTTCGGGAAATATGAAAAGTTGGCCGGTGGATCTGATTGACAGTAGAGTCTCCTTGATTATATAGAATTCTATGGTATAGTTGCCCTCAGGGGTTGCAGCTACGTTTGATAGTAGCTGCAGTACGGGTTTAGCAATTCCGAGGTTCCCGAGCTATAGGTCCAGTGGGTCCCAATAAACCACACAACAGAGAATAATCTAGAGCAAGAATGAAACGAATATAAAGACCGAACAAATATGCAACACTGTGTACAGTCAACTGTGTATAGTCAACTTTTATAAATAAAACTCTCTCGCTCTATGATATATTCAAGGAGACTATACCGTCACCAATCAGACCTGTTGACCAACTTCTCGCTTCTATACAGTCCATACGAAACAAATTCCATTTCTTTGAAAAATAAACAAAATTACTACCTACGTTTTCCTACATATACCGATTAAAAATTTTGTTCGAAACATCGATTTCCACGGTGGTGGTAATCGTAACGACTCCCGAAACAGACGACTTGCCGCTACAACAGCTCCGTTTTTCGCTCCTATCGCGCAGCGTGCATTACTTCGCACGTCGATCGAGAGAACTTTTTAACAGCGACGAACAACTGCGAGTGGTCGGAGCGGGCGAGGGGAAGGCGGGCGAGTGGAAGATAGGAAATGAAAATAAACTATTGCAACAGTTTGCTCTGCGGGACTACGTCGACGATAAGTGGTACGGTAGAAGGTTGTGGGTGGATGACAGATCAATAGCGGTGACATAGTTACCGAGTAAACCTGGCCCAGTTTTAACACGACCTCATCCCATCGCTTCTTCCTTCCTACGTTGCTTGCTTTTACTCCCTTAGTATGCGACCTCCGCGTCTACGATTCAAAACTACTCGGGATGGGAGTGGGGGCGAGAGGGGGGAGGGAGGGGGGGGAGTGCGAGGGCGGCCAAGATCTAATTTAACAAGGAGGTGAATTATCGCCGAGGACTTTCGGATCGCAAAACGTCCAGGACCTCTTCTCGCGAGATGAATGGAAGTCCTGTCTCGGAGAAAAATTTCTATTAACGACACGATGGTGGACAATTAAATCTATTCGGCGGAAATTAGAATTTTTATTGTGCAAGGAAATTGAAATAAATCAAAGGTCGGGCACTTCGAACGAGAAAATGGTAATTTATTTTTTGATTCGTGATATCGATTGGTTTCTTCGAACAGGATAGGTATTCGAGGAATGGCTAACTCGTTGCTAACCGGTAGGATCGTAGATGTTTACATGAGAAACAAAGGTTTGGATAGCGTGTTGTTTTCGAGGCACGACGGCTCGAGCCGAGGAAATGTAAACAGCGGTGGGGGTGGTTCGATGTCAAGTATTCCCTAACACGGAGTTATTCAATAAAAGCGGGGCAGTCCTACTTCCATACATTTGACATTGTTTTCCCTGTATATCTCGGGAGTGGTTAATTACAAAAACCTGAAATTTGGTACACTGACGTGTAACGCATAGAAGTCCTAAAATTTTTCAAAAATTTCAACTCGTCGCATCGCACGGAGGATATCTCCTTTTATAACGTAAAGTGACTTTCAGAGGCCCCAGCGAATCTCTCCGAATCCACCATCTTCGTTCTATCGCAAGTCTATACCGTAAAAAAATCGCGAAAATTTGCTGGGTTGTAAACCACCGGCGAGAGAGTGCCGCAACAGCGGTCGTCGGGTTTCCATCGCGTAATCGTTCGGATGGGAGGACCGAAACGGCGATTGACGATGCATTGTTACCAACAGACGATGCATGCGGGGCAGCGAAAAACCGTTTTCGCAGGCTGTTATTATTCGAAAACGCAGACAAGATCTTCGATCGGTCGCTACGTGGAAAGAGCGTGACCTTTAAATCGTGACACGGTTAAACCCTCCGATGCGGCAAGCGAGCCCTCGTTACTAGGGAGAAGATTAATGCCTGCCCGCCGAAAGTACACGTACCGTGGCAGACATTTTTTATCACCGTCACACTTTTGCGAGCCACCGCGAACGTTTCGCAAACGGTTCGGATTTCGACGGGCAGAATGGCGCGAACATCTCGCGGCAATTCCATCGTTTAACACGTTCACGCCGGGCGCTGCTGTTCGTGTTTCTCGCCATGGGGCGGCGCGGTGGTACGCGTCGTCTGACGGACACGCGAGCGTGAGCCACCGGTAGTACGCGCCGTCCGATGGGATATATTACCGTGAGCCAACGGTGGTATTTTTATTATTTACAATAGTATTACGTTAACATCATCAATTTACGAGATTTTCTAAGTGGAGCCGAAGAATTAGGCCGGGCAATTTTAGTCTATTTTTCGTCCACTTTTTAATTTTGAAATGAAAATAAAAATAGCGCTTTCTATGTATACTTTATATAGATTCTTCTAAAAAAATTAATTAAAATTCCATCGATGATAAAAATTTGGTTCCTTCCTTAATATTGCAACGATTCGATTCGAAGCTGGTTTTCCGTACAGAGATATTAAATAATGCGCATTGCGAGAAAGTAATAACGAAGAATGATAAAGCGGACTCGGACGTTAGAAATAAAATGGTGTCAGTTATTTATAATATCTACAATCGTATAATCGTCGAGCTCGTTCGAGGCTCGTTAAGAGCAGACAATAAAATAATGTTACGCGCGGACGTAATTCTCATCGGACGTCGCAAAAACATGTCCTCGCGCGCGATTCTGCGCGCATGCGCGGCTGCTTCGTGCGCGAAGTGGAAAATTGAAGATACCGCGATAGCAACGGTTGCAATCGTTCCGATCCACAGGTGAAAAATGAAAACAGATATCGTGTATCGTTAACACTGTGCGAGCAAGACAAGTAAAGAGTATCGTCATGTTTTATGTTAACGAGAACTTTAAGGATCAACGAGTAACTTTAATATACAACAGGGTGTGTACGATACAAATATCAATAAAGGTAATTAAATGTGCTGTTAGTTTCGGAACGTCAGCATTCAATGGCGTCTAGTTCGAATATGACAGCTTGACAGGCAAATATGAGAGCAAGGCTTGACCAGCAGGCCTTGGATCCATCCAAAGGGTGCTCGCAACAGTATATAGAATGTTAACTCCGTTGTATTTTCAATAAGGAATAAGAAATAGGATTCTACAGTTAAAATAAGAAATCTGATGGGACGCTCGCTTGAAAACGACGCTGATCGAAATTACCGAGCGATGAATACGTTCGAAGAGATAGTCGATCGTCGTTCGGACAATTTTCTTGTGCAAAATACAACTCGAGCGCGATCTCGACGCGCCGTGCGCGTGAAAACGGAGCCAGGCAACCGCAGAAAGAGGCAGAGACGAATAAACATTTAGTTACGCTCGTTTCGAAATACTCTGCACGCGCCAGGGCCCTCTCGTGTAATCTCGGACACGTCTCGATTGGTCACAGCCCGCGGTGTACCAAGAGGGTGAGAGAACAGGGGGGCAATTACACCCTAAAAAATATTGGATATGAGAGTTTTAAATAATTAATTACGCTCTATATTAAAAGGAAATAGATTTTATTTCTCGCGACAGCTGCAGAGTTCTTTACGTTCTGAGATCTCGGGCTTGACTAACTAAAACTTCGACCTTAGAAGGAAATCAGGGTCCTCTCATATCTCCCGACTGTTTATGTTTCACGTCGCCACAGTTCGACTTTTGAAACAAAGTATCGATGGCGATACGTACACGTGAAACACTTCGGAGAACGCCGATTCAATTTTGACAAAGAACAATAAGTTCGTTCTTCGTTAAGCGTATTGATAATCCAACAAAAAATTCCTAATCAAACAAGCTTTAAATAGTGCTATCACGATAATACCATTCGAATGTGATATCAAATATTCCAACTTGGTGCTCAACGTTCGGCGACTGATCGAGTGCCCAAACGGTAGCGCCTGGTAACCAGGGGAGCGCGCGAACGTGAACTTACTTGAGCATCGTCATCATCATCATCATCATCATCATCATCATCATCATCATCGAGCACATCGAATAATCAAGCGGCTCGCAAACGTGTAGCCGCGTCTGGAAGTGCGAGCACCGTCTGTACATCGGACACGGCATACGATTACGGGCAGACGGACAGACAGACGGATGGACGGGACAGACAGAGGCGCCCTCGGTCCACCACGGACCTGAGAGCGAGTTCGTAACACGGCAAGAACGCTCCTCTCGCGGGGAGAACTGTGTCAAGGGCAGAGCTAACAGGGCACCGGTCCGTGACGAGCCGAAACGAAACGAAACGAGAGAGCCGCCGAGTTTTACCTGGCCGTGTCTACCTCCTCCGCTTCTCAGCCGTTCTCGTGACCGAACTTTGCGCCGAAATCGCCTCGTACTTGTGAAATATCCCTCTACGATTCGGCCCGTCCCCTCCACCGCCGTACAAATTAATTTCAGAAAACGCGTTTCGCGCCTCTCCTCGGAATTAATCAAGTTCAAACGCTACCCGGGCGTCTTTATATTATTTTCGCGAATTTATACACGAATCTTACCAAAGGGAGTCGTTTATCAGGACTCTTCTTAAACTCGAACGATTTAGTCAAAGAGGGAAGGTAAATTAAATTGTTTAAACTCGATGGGACATTGTATAGGTTTTCTCGTCTTCGCGTGTTTTGTCGAGCGCTGGTTTAATTCGCTTTCTGAAATTTAATGCAGCTTCGCTGCAGACACTGTCGATTGATATTCTTCGTTCCTACTCTATTAATAACCTCACTCGATACTTGGAAATACGTGTTTCGCTACTTGCTTGAATACTAAAAAGAAAAAGAAAAAAAAACGCAGCTTGCGTTTGTTCGTCGAACCCAGCTAGGGAATTTAACAGTGAACTAAGCATTGGGTGATGAAGATGCTCGTCGACAAGAGGAAATAATTTATGAAAATTTCATACGTGTGTAAAGTCATTTTAACTTTAAAGGTAGCCTCTTCACTACGTTAAGAACGTAGTTAAGTACAATCGTTAAATGAATGGCTTGTAAGTAGCCTGGAAATTTGTATGCGTTTACAGAAAATTTGAATGTCCAAGTTAAATTCCAATTTAGGTTCAATTTTTGTAGATACATTCTTCGATGATTCTATTTCGCATAAAGATTCTCGGTTTTTTATGCACTTACAGAAAACTTGAATGTGCAAGTAAAATTCAGTGAAAGCAGTGACGTAAAAAATATTGAAAGTAAAGTTCATACTATTACCAATGATAATAATAAGTTCAAACTACTACTAATTCCAATTTATTCCAATTTAGGTTCAATTTTTGTAGATACATTCCCCGAAGATTTTATTTCGCGTATTCTCGGTCTACTTATAAATAATCGATGCGAATCACTCGTGATGGTGGAAAGGTGTCGATGGATGGGTCGGAACGGACCCGGTACCTAACGAATCGCCGTTTAGATTTAGAACAGGTTCCACGAGACGGTGATTAAATTTCCGACGGAATGGCGCTTTCTTCGAGGAAACACGTGGCTGGCCGTTACGTGAAATATTTCACGTCGTTATATTCGTGAGCCTGGGGACTTGCGACACGCTGCCCCTCCGCGGCTCTCCGTCCCCACCCCCGCGAAAAATTCCCTTTGTTAATCGGTTCGGGAATGGAAAAAAATAAAACGGTGAAAGCGGTTCACAGTTCAACGCGTACCAGCAGCAAGCTTTGTCCAGTGTGAACATTAAAGTCAGATTGAATCGCTCAACCTCCAACCCCGGGTTGGAATTTGGATCAAGGAGGGCTCTGCTTACGGAGCGTGACGCCTTTATGGAGCTTACACACGGAACGACCTACGCCCGCGTACGACTCTCGAGAAACTCGAGATACACCGCAGAGATACGCACACATCGAGATATCGGGAGAACGAGAGCGAGAGACAATTCTATATTTCTCTCTCTCTCTCTCTCTCTCTCTCTCTCTCTCGTCGATTAAGCCGAAAGCTCGTCGAACTTTTAGGACAATCCCGAGGAAAGCGCGGCTCGAACGATCGATAAGCCCGCGGTGTTAGTTTGAGAGCCAACACCCACGCCACTTGCTCTATTTCCTCTACACTCGAAAACGGAGACTCCGAAACTCTTCTCGGGATACAAATTTTTAATAACGAGAGACACGCGAACACGTTCCACCTTTCTCGCTTGCTGAATTGCAATCTGAATTTAAATGACCGCACAAAGTGTTTCGATAGTTTACTTATTTTATCAGTGCCAATTGTTAGATCGATTTCTTTTCCTCTTTTCATCTATCGATTCCGTTTATTTCATTGACCGGATGCATCGCTGCCATTTCTGTACAATTTCATTTTCCAATTCCGCCACTTTTATTACTCTCGCGTACCAGTTCTATCCACTTTAAAACGATAACAATCATCGTTTTCATCGTATTCATCAGCCGTGTAATATTCAATCGACCGAGTCCCCGCGTAAGGCGACGTTTCTACGTTATCCTCGCCGACAGATTTTTTCTCCAGGATTTTCCAGTCGTAGTCCCCGGTTGCCAGGGCATTAATTACCAGCGACGATGCTAAGGACGCGCGAGACAACAGACACGCGTAGTTACACGGTAGTGTAACGCGTTACGCGCGGGAATTACATCAGTTATGGGTCAGTTGAGATAGGTGAGCCAGCCGTAGATTAGCCTGCGTTGTACATTTCTTGACGCGCGAGTTATACGAGGCCGTTTGCACAGAGGCAGAGGGAGAGGATCATTCCTCGTTCGCGCATCATCGACTCCTTGCGCATGGGATTACCACTTTTCTCGAAGCACGCGGATCCTAGTCGAAGCTCTGTATGCCAGTACCGGCTAATCTAGTAAAGCTCTTTCTTTTCGGTACAGGAATCCAAAGTACAGTAAGAACTGGATAAACGCAAGGAAATCGGGAAAACCGAAACATTGCAATCCAAACATTGCATTTATCCAGTCGATGTTTCTATTACGTGTTTAAGTTTGGCTCGAGTGGAGCGTTGAAGGTAGAAAGGAAAGAGGAAAAAAAATAGTCGGCAGAAGCTTATCAATCGGTTAGTGTCATTACACTGCTCGCTCGTTGAACGTCGAGTGGGACCCTCCGGGAGGTTCAGAAGGTTTAAAGGGACAGAAGTCCGAAGTACTGAACGTAACACTGAGGTAACAAAATAAATAATCGAAATTAGTAGAAATATACTACTAGAAATATACTACTAGAAATATACGCCCGAGCGGAACACGTTCTGAGATCTGATAGGTACTAGGTGCCGTTTCTTTTAAGGGTGCGTATACAGGGTGTTAAAAAAGAGCATTCGATATTTATATGGTGTATAGGACACACTGTACCGAGTAAAAAAGCTTTAGTAAACATGGGTCCAAAAGTCAACCGTGTCTGAGATATAAACATTTCTGTTTGCTAGTATCATGATTGACTTACTACTAGGTTTTCGATATTTATACAAGATTTTCCACGTGTCCACCGCTCATTTCTGTACACGCTTGGCATCTTCTTCTTACAGAGTCGAATTATTTGACAATCATGGTGGATTCGGTTACGTAGTTCTTCCAAGTCATTTATCGGCGCGGAATACACTTGGAATACGTTTTTAAATATCCCGATAAAAAGAAGTCCAAAGGATTTAAATCGGGGGATCGAGGAGGCCATGCAACTGGTTCTCGAATGGAAACATTCGCATGCGATGGAAGCAAGTAAGTCAATCGTGATACTAGCAAACAAAAATGTTTATATCTCAGACACGGTTCACCTTTGGACCTATGTTTACTAAAGCCTTTTTATTCATTGTCAGTACAGTGTGTCCTATACATCATATAAATATTGATTGCTCTTTTTAAACACCCTGCATATTGTACCTCTCCTCACCGGTTGAAAGTGTCGAAAAGGGTACTCCATTTCTGGAGTATACTCTGTTCTCTCGATCCCAGGGATGCCAACCCCTACCTGTGCATCAACGGTCCGCGGGAAACGCGTTAAAGCGACGGGCTCTCTTGTGGCAAAGTGGCAAAGTAAAATCGAGTGACACAATACTCGGTCGGAATTGGGACAGAGCCGATATATACGATAGCAGCTACAACGCCCGGCTAGGGGGTATTATGCTGTTCGCCTTTTTATCCTCCCAGGGAGCGGGGCACGGAGGAAGAGAAAAACGGACACAAAGGTAGCTAAGTGCACCGAAGCAAAACGCGTTGTCTTGACTGCGTTGCGCGCGAACGTCTCGGTGCGTCGAATGCCATACTCGCGGCGAACTTAGGATCTTCTACTCTCACTGCCTGAGATTTTCCATTTTTTCTCATTTTTCACTGATCCTATTGCTTCACTTTGCTTCGAAACTCAAATATCGTTGGGCACGAGGATACCTTTACTTACCCATCCACTGGCGCCACTAGTTCGCATACTCGCCGCACGCTGAATAGATAGTGGCACCCAATCGTATTCTAAGAAAACACACAATCACTCTCAGGTACCCTAATTCGCCTTGAACGTCTTTCTACGATCGAAAGACGCTCTCGACGATCCAGCGTCGCCCAAGATCGGCTATTTACGCGCACCGTAATTTTCTCTTCCTCTCTTTTCATTCCGGTTGAAAAGGGACGCTCTTTGAGAACGTCAGAATTAGGACAGCGCGGACCATAACCGTCGGGGGTTTCATGCCAGCGGGCATTTTTTTTTTTTTTTTTTTTTCTTCTCCGTGCAACGCGTACGCTACCGTGGATGGGTGCAACGGAGCGGGACGTGTTGCTCCGACATACTCTCGGTACGTGTACTCGTTGCGCGTGCACACAAAACAGGAAGACGAGGGGAAAAGGCGGGAGAGGGTGGGGGGAAGGAAAAACACAAAGGCGAAGTTTGCGATACGCTCAATTTTCAGCTGAATCGCAGGACACGCGCTGAAACGATCCATATAAAATTCCGTGATTTTACACTTTTTATCCGTCGAATAAAATTTGTCCCAAGAGCGACCACGATTCGGGGACGATCGAATCTTCTTCCGAACCGTTGGTCCTAGCGAAAAAATGAACGAAACCTTTACTTGTAGATAATTTTACGAGAATTCATTTTGAATAAAATCATTCTTTCGCTACAGGTAGTAGCTTTCGTGTTATTGACGAAAAACTGAAGAAGGTTTCCTTTGGGTGGCGCTCCTTGATTAAAAAAGTAGTTTTGGAAATCGGTCTAACTAACGAAAACGTATAAAAAAATTATGAAAATGACAAAGTTTAACATTTTTGTACTTTTTTCCGATTTTGTTCCACTGTGCGGCGTCGATAGGGCCGACTTCGTTGATTCGCGACGCGTCACCGCGGGCCCCGTTCCGTAATCCGGAAAAGAAGTCGGAGAAAATATGGCTCCCCGAGGTCTCTGGGTCATCCGCGTCTCGTCGAGTATACATATCCGCGGCGGTAATGCGGCGTTTAAGGCTACCTGTTATTCCGTGGTTGGTGCCGGCCTATTTATATCGGCCTAGATTCCGCTTTTACATCGCAAGCCACAGGTACGCGCCCCGAGGAGCGGCGAGATTCTCACGATAGGAACGCGATAAATTTATGGCGGCGATTAATTTTTGCGAAATCGTCGCCCCCCGTCCCCTCCGTTCGCGGTTGCTTTATTCGCGCGGGGTTCGCGCAACGCCCGTCGCAGCGTCTGTTCCGAGACACGTCGCGGATTCCCGTGTGCAGTCCACTTCGCGCTTCGACCGCGAGACCGATCGAGCTCGACATTTTTCAGACGATCTCGGCTCGTTCCACGCTCGCGACACGACTCGTAACACATCCCGGCTCGTTATCGGGAAAACTGTCAAGGTTTTAGAAATCTCGGATTCATGGTATTCGCGCACGAACGAGCACCTCGAGTCGTCGGCCTATCGCGACTGATGGCTGACTGTAGGAACGACTGGGCTACGTTGTTCTCGAGACGTAGGGCATGTAGGTTTCTTCAGTAGTGTTTAAACGGATTTTTATATATCTGTTCTCGTAGCATAGCTCCTTTCTAAACGGGAAGACATTTCTTCCCACGAAATGATCCTTTAACACGTTGATCGCCATGTCACCCTTATACGGGTGACAGTGCTTTTCACTGAAGAACAAACAAAATTCATTTTGAACGTTCAATAACAAAGAAAATAAATTCGAATTAAATTCTTAAGCTTCAACGAAGTTATAAAAATAAATACCACAATAAATATTCGATTATGTAGCTTTCAATAGTCTAGAAAGAAAACTTAATCGCGATAGAAATTTTCAAGAGTATCAGTCTGGCAGTAAACGTGTTAACAATTTCGCTGCCGTTGAAAATAAGTAGCCGTTCGCTGGGAGCTGCAATTATGACATTTAATGAAAAATTTCTTACAAATGTTCTAATATGATTATTTTGAAAAATATATTTGTGGTAACTTGTTTTATATATAATACGATTGCCGAACAAAAAATAATGAAAACTGACAAACAATAAGAACAACCATATATTTTCGAAATTGACGCACACGTGAAAGTGTTAACCCGTCACCCGCTACGCCATTTTTACTATGCGTTTATAAGTGCAGTAAAGTCTCCTTAAATGCACAAATTTATCTACGATGAATGCACCGATAAAACTCGTCGACATACCCCGGTGTTTTCGCTCCGTCCTCTTCTTTATTTGCTGTCCTCGTCTACGTTCGAAGCTGGTCGACAAATACCAAGAAAAAAAAAAAAAATAAACATGTCGAATTGAGTAACCTCCTCCTTTTTCGAAGTCGGTTAAAAATATCCCGAGCATCTAAGGAAACTTCGCTGTAACTAAAAAAGTATTTTTCTCACTCCTCGAGGTGGCTACCAACACAGTTCCGAAGGAGAAGTCGAAGTCGCTACTCGTTTCCTCGGAATTAATTCCCAAAGATGACTAAGTTTCGGGGCGACTGCCTCGACTCCACTCGAAACGATTCGAGCGATAAAACGCCGCGTTATCGGCCGGTTCGTCAACCTCGCCGGCTTCCTGAAAGATCGATCGCGTTCGATAATAAAGCCCGTTTCCTCCCCCTGCCACCCCACAGAACGACAAAATTACATCCAAGGTGGATCGTTGGTGCTATTTTCGGTCCTCGGCTCGCGAATGCCTCCGTACCGCGATCGCGATCTCCTTTTAGAACCGCGCAGACGGTGATTTTCTAATATTGATTCGCCGGTTGGGTGTACGCAAGACCCGATCCTAAGCGATATACCCGGCGACGCTTGCATGTTCGTAAAATGTTATATTTTTCCACGACGTCGTCGTCATCCTTCGCGCATGGCCTACTTGGCTTCGTGTAAAAAGGGCTCGGCTCTAAATCGGGAGCAAGTTTACACTGCCCATCTCTCGCTCTAACTTTATCGACCATCCACCAATAATGATGCCTGCACGCCCCCGTTTCACGGTTTCCTGCCCAAAACCGTCTTCTCGTTCCGATTCCCGACGCTGGTTCGATAAACGATGCGCCTCGGTCGCACGGAACGAACGTTCCCGCGTTCCTTCGGAGAAGGTATCGGCGCGGTGCTAAACGGAGTTCGGCAGTTTTTTAAGTAGATATAGAGGATGGACTAGGAATGGTATGAAAAATCGCTAACAATGATTTTTCACGGTAATCACACGATCACACGATCGCAGTCGTGATTAAAGTTCGATCACGACCGTGATCCGGAAGATGGCGTTTCAGAAGCGGTTCATGTTAATTGTTATCGTTAGTGTCTCGCTGTCTTCCCTCAGCGGAAATTCAAGAAACTACAAATGAGTCAAGTTTAAATCGTATTCACATTATATTAACATTGCTTTTAGACCATATTATAATACATATATAATCTAAGAACGACATAATTCGTGAAAAGTGAAAAGAATGTTCCGTACCAATCGGGGAAGCGATCACGAAGAATCGCGAATCACTGTGAGAAATCATCGTGATTGAGAATGAACGTGATTGAATCACGAGTGATTCAAAAATTGTAGTACACGCCATCTCTAGGATGGACTTCTCTTGCATCTCTCGAAAGATAGGAAGATACACATTGATCGAACTTGAACGTTGTAAACATAAAATTGTGAGACATGCGTGTATCAGCTGTCTTAGGCCGATCGGACACGGTGGCAACCGATTTGAAATTAGTGTTGCAAACCGTTTGCGCTCTTTGTTTTACCAGCTCCGCTATCTTTGTTTTACCTAGATCCACGGTCGCATGCAATTCATTTCAGAGTGGTTTGAAACTGATCGGTTGCGACCGTGTACGATCGGCCTTACCCACTGAAACAGTGCTCGGCAAGATTTGCACTTTTCGGACGTTTTTGGCCGCGTCACCTCGACCGGGACCTTGCGAACATATTTTTAAGGGGGATACCAAAGTAACAGCTTTAAAAATAGGTGATTTCCACAAATTTTTGTTTTTAAACTATTAATTTCCAAATAATCTTTTTTGGGGTGTAAGGAAGCATCCATGAAATAGAACAAACAAATATTTTCTTGCAAATCGTTATCATGATTATTATAGAAAACCTAGAACGGTAGGTTCAAAACAAAAAAAGAGCAAATTGTGGTATAGAGAGGTTCCCTTTTCTTTTAACCCACTTCCGCACGAATAACTAAGAAAACTATCGATCGCGCGTAAGAATTGCAAAAGGGTTAAAATTGGTGGATGCGTCTAAACTAAATTTATCGTCAGCCCGATACTGTCGCGGATAGACGCGGTCGGCGCGGTTTTTTCGAGTCGGCTTAGTCAGTCTGGGGTCTGAACGAGAAGTGCAGCGTGCAGCCAGGCGTGCGGCGGGGGCTTTCGTGCGTGGAATAGGCTCAAGGCTGCACCGGTGCAACGCCAAGCAGCTAACTACTCGCAGCGTACTGCCTACTGCTCACTGCCGGTCTGCGGCCTGCTACCTGCTCTCCCGATCGGTGATCGATCAATCGGATCTGATAGGATCGAGAACTTGCTGCAAAGAGGCGCTGACGTAGAACGATGAGTATCCGCCGAGAAGGATACCTCCAACCAGCCATTCGCGTCGCCGGCTGACCGGGTCGCCAACTTGTTTACACTTTCGACTCGGTTTTCAAACGTCGACAAATATATATTTCCTTTTTTTAATTTCGCATTCCGTTTGGATAAACCGGGCCACCACTTTACCGAAGTTTCCAAACCTCCCCTCTCTTCGTCCCTATTTTCTCCCATGTCAGGTGCATTCGCGTTACCCGCGCCGATTACGTAACGCACACCGAGCGATAAAAGTTTGTTATCGAATTCGCCGATGCTGGAATACTTTCGAAGAAGTTCGCGTGATCGAACGGCAATCTTGGATAATGACGAAAATATCGTTGCAATGATGCGAGGCTATCGCGGTTCTTATCTGATCGATATCTCGCCGAGTCGATATTTTCTTCGGTTCCAGCGAAACGGGTATCTGCAATTTTTCCCTCTTCGTTTGCTCTCCATGATTGCAAAGCGATCGGGTAAATGAATCATCGGTGCATTCACTTCCTGTCTCGCCATCTGCTCTTTAAATGATCTACCGAATTTTTTCGATGCGTATCTGCGACTGTTACGCACAATACAATGGTACGAAATGGTATATAGAATAGTGTACAATTTTTATTTTTCGGATGAACATGACTAAGGGGTTGAATCTTCTCTCGCGTTTCGTTCCAGTGATGAGCAAAACCATAGACTTCGAATAAATCTGAAATTTTTATTTTTAGGATAAATGTGACTAAGGGGTTGAATCTTCTCTTGCGTTTCGTTCCAGTGATGAGCAAAACCATAGACCTCGAATAAATCCAAAGTTTTTATCTGAAATTTTTATTTTTAGGATAAATGTGATTAAGGGGTTGAATCTTCTCTCGCGTTTCGTTCCAGTGATGGGCAAAAAAAGCCTAGACTTCGAATAAATCTGAAGTTTGCCGATGTGTTTCTCTCGTTTCCTTCTTTGGAAAATGTTCAACAGAAGAAACGAGACAAACATATCGGTACACTTCGAATCTATTCGGAGCCTAGAATTTTGCCCATCACTGTTTTGTTCCGCGCGTTAAATCGCTTGTTACGAAGAAAATATCGAAGTCTTCTTCGAAGGATGCGGCAATGTAGCCTCCCCTTTACGCGTGTATATTATTATTATAATTCGTTTTCTTTTTTCACCGGCGGGCTCACGCACTCCCACGAGAGTGCGAGTGCGTAATGCGCTTCTTACCATTCGCCGTGTATTAATTGGACGGTAAGACCCGGCCGCGTTCCCTGCACGAGCGGAATTCCAGTCTAGTAACCATACAGTCGCTGGTTCCGAGCTTTAAAACTGTTTCCCAGCGCCCGTAATAAGCGATCGGCCCTTCAACGAGAACGAAACCGGTCCGTGGAGAGGAGCATTGTCTCCGACGCTTTCCTTTTGAAACACTCCCGTCGGAGGCACGCGAGACATTCATTTCCGTCTGACGTGGGTCAATTTTGACCCGTTGCTACTTCGTTGTAGAATTACCACCACTGGGGGTGCTAGCGAGTAGGACAACCTAATAGATTCAGGTCCCGACGAGTCTACATCCGCGAGTGCCCTCTCTCTCTCTCTCTCTCTCTCTCATTCTCGTAGCTTCTTCTCCCGAGTTCTATATTTTCTTCAGCCCCCTTTGGTGTCGTTACGCCGCCGCTTCGCGTCGCAACGCTTTATGTTGCATATCCCCGTCCAATAATTTTCCTCGCCACGCGAAGGCGACCCTCGACACAAAGCTAGGTAGCGACTACGTCTGGAGTGCTTGGCGATCCACAGTCTACTTATAGTCTACAGTAAAGACTGGATGAATGCAAAGAAATCGGGACCCAAACATCGCATTTCTATGCTGTTTACATTTGGCTCGAATCGAGCGTCGAACGTAAAGAAGGACAGAGTGAAAAGAGAAAGAGATAAAAAGAAGCATTTGGCAGAAGCGTATCAATCGGTTAGGATCATATTGGGTTGTCTGGAAAGTTCGTGGCGATTTTCACTAGGCGGTACAGGTCCGAATATATCGGAATGGTTGAAAACAAATAACACGTAGACATCCCTTAAAAGGTGGAAAAATTGTGGAACAGAATGGTACGTGTATAATTCGATAAATATATATCGAAATTCAAACGTGTCTTCGAATGTTTTTTTAAAAATTGGCACAAACATTCTGGACAGTCCAATAATTGAGTACAAGTCACGGAAGAAACTTTTCGGACAACCTAATAATTAGGCGATTAAACTTCACCCCGAAGTTACCTTAAACGGCGACAATTGAACAGAATTCGTAACTGACGATTGGGACTGGATAGGTACGCAAACTTCGTCCTGAAGTTACATTAACAGGGACCATTGGGCGAAATTCGTAGCAGGAGATGATTAAGTACAGGAAATTCAGAAATTACTGCCGTACCTTTCCACCCTGCTGTACATCGACAATGGCGATCAATAGACTGCAGATTTTATGCATTTATGGCGCGCAATTATACATTCAACGTATTAGGGGAACCAGAAAGTAACGTCGTTTCTACGAGTGTCAATATTTGTTTATCATTTATCCGATGGTTGTGTATCAATTGATTTTCATCGATTAGGTATCGAACAGTTGCACACCAGATAGCAAACGGTTGCTATTAACGAGAGCGATTACATAATTGACTGAAAATAAAAACTTGTTATGAATTTACTTGTTTGAATTTAATGTAAAAGAAACGACATTACTTTCTGGTCCCCCTAATACGTAAAATATACACGATGCATATCGAATATATATTCCACAATTAATACAATAATAATATTCTTACATCATTTCGCGTAAGTGCGCATATATTTACCTACACCGCGTGTTTAATACGTTAGTTCTTTAGATTAGTTATCGTAAACGTATAAAATCCGCAGTCGAGTCGTCAATGACCAAAGGAGAACCTTCTCGACCAAACCAGAAGCCGCGTTAGTTTCACAGGGGTGGATTCGTCCGTGGCACAACGGACGGGAGCGACCAACAGGGGTAGTAGAGCTGACCGTCGTTCGCGGGAATAAGGGTGAAGCCCAGGGTGAGCGCAGGGCGACGGACAACGTCGTTGGTGACGGCGTCGGTGACGATGACGCCGACGGCCGCTAGCCGCTTAGGGCTCCAGAGGGGACGGCGGGGAGAGGGGCGAACCTTTGGTTCCCCGTGTGCAGAGGCGGCGCGGCGCGCCACTCAGGAAGGGTAGAGAGAGTAGGGGCAGGGCGGCGGTGTGGAAGAAGGGATGTGACCGTGTGTGGGGGCGAGGGAGGGACGCGGAGTGCGGTCAAGTGTACTGGGTAACTAGGTCAATGAGAGAATCGAGAGAGCGACGTTGTTGCGGGGAGCACAAGCGCGCCACTCTGAGACCTCCCTCTCTCCCCCCCCCCCCTCCCCTCTGTCTCTCTTCTTTCTCCTCTCCTCTGTCTCTTTATCTGTCTCTCCGCTTCGTCATTGTTCGATGTTCCTCGACGCCCGCTCTTCCCTCGGACGCGTTTCTACATACGTATCGCTCGTCGATTACCCCGTTGCTATTGCTATACCATCGCTGTTGATGCACTTAAGAGGATGCATCAGTCGCAAGGGGAAAATAGCGGTTAATTTCATCCGCGTACGATACTTTCGACTTTTTTCTTTCCTTTTTTTTCCTTTCCTTTTTTTTTTTTTTTTTTGAAATTACTCGAGCAGCGACAGTATTTTCGCTGCAGTTTACAGCGAAAATGATTGGAACGGAATTCGGGATATATCGATCGATCGATTTTACCCTTCCACTCTATTTTCGATGATATAGCACTACGCACAAGGGCCATCGGTTGAGCGTTGGCAGTTTTAGCGTTAACTGCAGCGGAACTGCGCGTTTCGAGTAGTTTTTGAGACCCATGGTACGCAAGAATACTTTGTTTGTGGAGTACCCAAATATTTGTACTTTCTTTGCGAGTCGATTTCTTATACAAAATGGCGTCCTCCAGCACGTCCTTACGTTCACGGACGTAATATCGTTGACGATTCGAACCCTCCACCCTTCGTATTAACACGTTGATTCGCCACGTCACCCACGTATGGGCGACAGTGCTTTTCACTGAAAAACGAAAACTATTAATTCTGAAAGTGAAGTGTCATAGGAAATGAATCTAAACGAAATACTTGAATTTTGATAAAGTTACAGAACTAAATATCAAAATAAATGTTTCATTACGCAGTCTCCAAAAATCTGTAAACAAAATTTAAACGCGGTAGAAATGTTCAAGAGTATTAGCTGGCAGTGAACGTGTTAAAGGCACTTGACGATTTCGATTTTGTATCTTTAAGCGAGGGATCGTCGCGATCGGCTCGTTTCGGTCACTGAATATTTTCGAACGACGAAACTGGCCGTTCGCGTCGCCCCGTCGGACGAAACCTTAACGTAAAGACGTTCGCGCACGCGTCACTGTACTCGTCGCCACACTTTTAACACACATCGATACCGGTAGTACAAGGTGGTCCAAGTGCATCGGGTAAATGGGTCAAGCGAATTAATTCTGGTTGGCGTGCTGCACTTTGTGTCTCGGTTGCATGACGAAAGCATCGCACGCGTGTCGCGCTGGTAAAAAAAAAAAAAACCTTTGGGAGAACACAGAGATGGGGGGGGGGGGGACGTGTATATAGGACAACTATACACTTTACAACA
The DNA here is from genome assembly GCF_026225885.1 of Hylaeus anthracinus. Classification (NCBI taxonomy): domain Eukaryota; kingdom Metazoa; phylum Arthropoda; class Insecta; order Hymenoptera; family Colletidae; genus Hylaeus; species Hylaeus anthracinus. The sequence goes on from NW_026535165.1 coordinate 176,813, forward strand.
GACAAATTATCGTTTCTTTCGCTATTTCAGTCCCCTTAAATCCATTCTTTTTCCTTACTATCGTAACTTTGTTTCTTTTATTATTTTTCCTCTGTACGTTTGTATCATAATTTCTGTTCCAAGGAGTTCCCACGTCAATAGTAATAGTAATATAATGGGGACATTGCATGATCCTATCCTAAAGAATGAAATAAAAATTAGAACGAGAGGGAATACATGCTTTCGGAGTCAACACCGGTTTTTCGTCGTTTATTAAAATTCGAAGAGCCCTTCGATCGACTCACGTGTAGGATGGTCGTCGAGTCGAGCACGTCCTTCCTTTCCCACCGTCCTCTTAATTTCACGGAAATGCGACGACGACGACGATTCCTGCACGCGATCGTTTCCATTATCAGCTAGGATAAACAAAAGTGCACGCGCGAACTATCCTAGGATCCGTTTACGCTTTCGTACGTACGCGAATTTTGCGAATTGCTTTCGTAATGATTGATTACCACAATATCGTGGATAATGACCCGGCCGTGTGTGACGCGGTGTGTAATTGCAACAGTAACTTACAACGTCTTAACGCGCGGCGTGAATGCGAAATGAGCGTAACGCGAAGGTATGTGTGTATAATATGTCCGCATATATTCTAATGAGGTGTTCAATATATGGGACGTGAGATAATATTTAAATTTCGTCGAACCGCATTCAAGTTGACGAGTTTTTAAATTTCCGTTCCCCCTCGACGTCCGTCGAGCGAGCTATATCGACGTACGCTTCGCGTTGTGGCTTGTCGCGAAGCTACGCGAGCTGCTTAAAATAATTAGGGGACTTGACTGACTGAAACGACTTTGCTTAGACATTCTAGGGAAGATATTACCAACGTTGAACGCGTACACAGCGTGTTCTCGTGCCACGACACGGTCTAGAAAAAAGAAAAAGAAACGAATTGTTTCAAACGAGGTATTTAGGTCTCGCTTTTCTGCCTTTAAAAAGTCCTTTGACAGTTTCCCGGTTATTTTTTACGGTTTTCCGTGGTAACAATTTTCGCTCGAATGAGTACAAATTCTTACCGTTACTCTAGAATGGCGATATATAAATAGCGATAATGGCAACGACAATGGCTATAATAATACGCCTTCGTTGCGCGGAGATCGTGTGTGTTGGGACAGTTTTTGAAAAAGGGGAATCGAACATGATTCTTAAGATTCAGAATCTTGAAATACAGAATCGGATTCTTTTAAAACGAAAGAATATTTAAAGGGCGTTTCTCAGTCAGATTTTACATCGCGAGTAGATACGGGTACGTTAACAAAGTATTCTTTCTGTAATTATTACTATTCCGTTTCTTCAGAGAGTCCTGGCGCCGTTTTGCAGGTCCCAAAACGCCAAAATGCGGCGTAGAACAGCCATATCCACGGGTGGAGCCCATCGCGCGGCTCCTTCCCCTTCCACGCAGCCCCCTCTTTTCCCTTTACGCGGCGTAGTCGAGAGAGAAAGACGTCAGTGTAGTGGAGAGCGTAGAGGAGAGCAGATCGGGGCATGTGCGTCGTCGTTGAACGCGCAGCCTAGTGGCAGCAGAGTGGGGGAAGCTCTTCGGGCGCCTCTGCTGGCTCGTGGACAGGCCCGTTATACCTGCGATCTTCAACCACCGTTATCAGGTCATTTCACACATTTTCATCTATTCTCATTTATATAAAAACATAGTATTCGAGGGAAAGTATACGAACACAGCGCAGAGAAACAAGCGTAGAACGTAATCGTTCGTTAACGTTCATTCGTTGATGCGATATCTAGCAGACGTTTAATAATGGAGAAGCTTCTCGAAGAAATTATTTCCTATTAACAGTGATGGGCAAAACCCTAGGAACCGAAACCCTTCGAATAAATCTGAAGTTTGCCGATATGTTTGTCTCGTTTCCTTCTTTGGAAAATGTTGAAAAGAGGAAACGAGACGAACACATCGGCAAATTTCAGATTTATTCGAAGCCTAGGGTTTTGCCCATCTCTGCCTATTAACCCTTTGCACTCGAGGCCTTTTCTTCTGGTATCTACCAGCAATTCGAGACGATTTCTTAGCGTTCTAGCGCCGCGAATGCTAAACTTAGATCGAGTTCGAAGATGATTAAAGAAACATTATTGACCGTGTCACCTCTCGAGTGCAAAGGGTTAAAAAATTGGATCATACAGGACGCTCGCGATAAACGGAACGCCCTGTACAGAGTTTGCGTCTCGGATAAAAATCGTCAATGACCGTTGGTAGTTTCTCGATAATTGCTGGGAATGAAATTCCAGTTGCGCGAGAATAGCCATCTCGGTTTCTAAGAAGTTCAAAGCTGCGTCGTGAGAATGGCTCGGTTGAAAGTAGCCAGCGCCGCGTGTTTACACGCAATCGGCACCGCGATGCCTTCTTCGTTCGACGGATTTTCTCGACGGGACACGCGCGCGTCGGGCACGGGCGCGAGCGTGAACGCGTGTGTAGGTGGTCGCGGTTGCACGTGGGTACGAGAAGCTCGGAATTACGGTCCGCAAGTACACGTATAGAAAATTGTAGTACGCCGGTGGCACGCATGCGGATCTACCAGCGCTGGTAACGCGGTGCCAAGCCAGGAATCAGGTCACTCGTATCAAACTGACCTACATACTGTTATCGTCTGTATTATCGCCTTTGATAAAGCGCTTATTAAACGCACAATTATGCCCGGCGAAAGATTCAAGGCGTCGCGTTGCTCTTCCTCCCCCGTACTGGCCTCCAGACCCACCTTGAGACGCTTTCTTCGCCGTTTCGGAACCGTATCTGTTGACGAATTTTAATTCCTATGTCAAGATCTGTCAGAAAGACGAGTATTTTAGTTGGGAGATATTGACACGTACGTTTGCTTTTATATTAAAATTAGTCCTCTAAGTATTCGTACCCCTCTATGCCTATTCTACAAATTATCTAAATTAAACGATAGGTTTTTTTATTCCCAAATGCTTCGTTACAAGTATGCGCATGAATGAACTTCGCAAATGTAACATCAAACGTATCGTGTTCAATTTAGTGAAATTACTTCAACGGACCATAGAAGTCACGAATATTTACGAGACTATTTACGAGACTATTTGCGAGACTATTTACGTGCAAGTCTATTTTTGTCGTTTATCGGTTTTTATTTTTCCTTGTTTATTGACAATATTACTTTTTACAACAGAGTCGCATCGTTAGCACATTTGATTCGCAGTCAACGTTATCGTTCACCCGATATCCTAACTACGAAGTCGATAATAATGAGACACGGTAAAAATGCCGCCCTAACACGCTAAAAATAACGAGTAACAATGACACACGGCTGACCTCACGTTCTGGCCACCGTCCTTCCTCGACAGTTCGAACTCTTCAACTTGACCTCCATAGAATAATCGTTCCTGCCCCTCCTGGTCAAATTTTCGCGGGGTTTCGACGCATTAAAAAATTCGGGGACCCGGTAACCTTCGTTCCGATGACATAATAATAAGCTTTTACTTGAAATCGTATTCTTTTCCCCGATATTAATCAAAATTGATCGTTATTAATTTGTAGACTGCGGATCTTTATGCCAAATAAAATGTTCGCGAACGTGCCCACAAAAATTCTACCTAAATAGGAATTTATTTTATTCTGCAAATATCACAACACGAACTTTACTTTAATGATATTCTTGCATGTTGTTTGTATTTTGTAGTTTCTTGTGCATTCAAGTTTCCTATAAATGGGCAAAGATCCGCAGTCTATTAATTTATATCTAAAAGGTTAGTTATACGGAATTGGAACTGTATCGAGCAAGCAGCAAGTCAGAAGCTGTGTGGATCGTTCGATCATTACTCGATTTCTTTTTTTTTTATCTACAATCGGTGTAAGAAGTACAGCAACCAATTTAAAATAAAACTGATAAGAAAATAAATAAAAGGTCAACATCAAAAGTAACAAATTTGAATTTACACAAAATCTACTCTAAAAATATGTAGAAATGTTGGTTAATTATTTATTTGAAATTTATTTCTCGTACAAATCTTGTACGAATACTTATTACACTGATTGTAAATCTAGATTTCGATCGTTTCTGGGAAATAATCGATGACTTCAGGAGTTCCAAATTAATTCTGGCGACTGACTTTGACTCGAATCATCGAGCTTACGTGTATATCCGTATATCTGTCGATAACTGACCAAGGTAACGGATTCGATAACAAACGTATTTATTTGTATCAGTTTTAAGCACGGTCGCCAGTGAGCCTGTACAATGCGCGCCGATTTCGTTACCAACGCTTCGCCGTTATAATTAATTTTATCGGCTGGTATTCGTAACGCAACCGATAAATTTACTTTTATCTGTCTTATGAATCATATTACTTTCCTCGACGTAATCCGTCGTTGCGTTCGCGAAAAGAACACGCGCCGGGTAATTCTGTTTGTGGAAACCTGTAACGGTTCATTTTACGAAAATTACGGAAGCCATTTACATTTTTTGCTTACAAATTCCAAATTATTTCTCGCAATAAGGAGGATTATTTATCGCTAGACCCGAAACCCTCATCCAATTTGGATTTTATCGAATCGAAGACGCGCGATACATAAAACACTGGAATGGAATGAAACGGACAACGCGAATTGCATTTTCCCCTCTGTCTTTATTAACCTAATTGTCGAATCGCCGACCGAGGCGCGGCGTGCTCGGTAAACGAAGAAACGCGTCCACGCGATCGAAAAAACGCTCGGCGGTTTTTCTACGCGCGACCGTGTGCACTTCGAGTTTCACGCGAGAGTGGGTCTTTCGCCGCTTCGTCACGACTACGTAACTAAAAGAAACGACGAAGGAACTGCACCACCGAACGGGCTTTGACGAAATGAGTTTCTGGCCGGGAGAGGAGCGGCGAAGATCGCAGACGCGAAAAACAAACCCGTGGGCGCATTACACGTAGCTCCAGTGGTTCTTAATCAGAAACGGGCGAAATTATCTCGGTAAAAAGGTCCGGGAATGAAGTAGACCAAATATTACGGGGAGCGAAAGGTAATTAAAATTTTATCAAAATTTATTTATCAAAGAAATCTTGAATACTAATCGATGTTTTCCAGCGTAAAGGTTCCATTACGCCAGTGGTTCGATTCCCTTTTTAACACGGTGATCGCCACGTCGCTTATATATATGGTGTTAAGTGTCACAGAAAATGAATTTAAACGAAATACTTGAATTTTGATGAAGTTACAGAACTAAATACCAAAATAAATGATTTATTACGCAGCTTCCAATAGTCTGTAAACAAAATTTGAACACGGTAGAAATTTTCAAGAGTTTTAGTCTGCCAGTGAATGTGTTATAAAACAGTCCGATTTTTCATTGAACAATTTGTCTTGATTACTTCTCGGGCAGAAAAGACGGATAGATAATATAATATTCATTGCTCGAGCCATCCTTCTGTATCCTGGTTGCGATAAAGTTACCAGAAACCAGTGATGGGTAAACCCCTAGTCTTGTTACCCCTAGTCTAGTTTGTCTATTTCTTCTTTTGAACATTTTCCATAGAAAAAAAAACGAGACAAACACATCGGCAAACTTCAGATTTATTCGAAACCTACAGTTTTGCCCATCTCTGTATACGATATCTAGTTCCTGGGTCTAATAGTCCACCTGCAAGTGTAGTCTACGTAGTAGTCTACGAAATTCACGTTTCTACTGCTGACTATCTTGGGCAAACCCCTAGGCTTCGAATAAATCTGAAGTTTGCCGATATGTTTGTCTCGTTTCCTTCTTTCGAAAGTATTCAAAAGAGAAAACGAGACAAACGCATCGGCAAACTTCAGATTTATTCGAAGCATAGGGTTTCCACCCATCTCTGCCATAAACAATCCGCGCTCGTCTCCGATCGAGCACACTCGGAACAGTAAGAATCTTCCACGCACGAAATATCGAAATATTCGAAAAATAGTTGGAACACGCGGTTCGGTAAGAGCTAACTGTGAGTTACGTATCGCCCCTGACGTAGCTCGTCGAACGAAAGCGAGAGCGGTAGCGGCACGGATGAGAAGCAGGAACAAAGAGGGAGAGTGAGAGGAGAGAGAGTTGGCTTACTTCTGCGAGCGAGCGAGTTTAACCGACAAGAAACGTTTACGTCTCTCTCTCTCGTAACCGCTTAACGTAACAGCCGTAACTAGTACCATTGCCAACGAAAGCTGTCGTGGAAAGTAAAAGCGGATGAGCCACTTTTCGCGCGTGACGAGCCGGCGAGGCTGGCTAACGGAGGGACAAAGAGCAGCCACGAGGAGAGCCTGCGAGAACCAGGGGACTCCCCCGAAGAGGAAAGAGGAGGAAAGAACTTTCGCCCATTCATTCGTCCCGCTGCCGTTCGCTTGCTCGCTCGCTCGCTCGCTCGCTCGTTCGTTCGGTGCAGGCTCTTGAACCGACTCTGCTTGAGATTGCTATTGCACCTAATGCACCGTCTTACACGCGATATAAATACGTGCTAGGCGTAGACACGAGGTGCATCTAGCCGTGCGCCCGGCGCACAGATGGAATTGGCACGTGCGGGATGCGTTTACGCGCGCGATCCATTACGCATGCGCGAGACGCCTCTTGTAGACAGATGCCGTCGAGTTTAGCCAGCGGTCGCGCGTTCGCACGAGTCCACCAGCATCGTCCATTTTGCAAACGTCTCGAGACTCTTTTTGAACTAGTTAATTTGAAAGGGAACGTATTTAAACGGTTGCTCGCAAAATTAGTAATTTCCAAATTAATCGTCGTTTCTCACTTCATTTCATTTCATTCATAGCTCGTCAACCGATATTCCTGAGAATTTTATTTTTTTAAATAGCCGTAAACTCCTGTTTATGGAACGATCAGACCACAATTCCACGGATACGCGAAATTCCAGACGGAGGTGTACAAATACTTGCGCGTCTAGCTTGCCTCGCTCCGTCTGAACAGAATTATTTCTCCGGGAAATTGCCAGTCATTACGGTCCCCGATCATTATTATCGGCCTTACCTTTCGAACACCCGATCTCCCGTACCCGATTCGCTTTTCAACCTTGAGGCGTTATCCTGTTCGAGACGCTGCCGCTGCTTTTGCAGGTCGACGAGACTCCCTCCTCGACCCTCTTATCAAACGCCTGACCAAAATTAATGATTCCGTACAATTATTTTCGTCGATTCGACCGTGTCGTAATTGGTAGTTATATATATATATATATATGAAACAATTAAACCGGCACACAGACACGCATGGACCAACGAATACCAAATTATTAGGTTGTCCCGAAAGTTTCTTTCGCGAGTTGCACTCAATTATTTTACGTGGTCGTGTTTATATAAATAGACAATCAAATTTCATAGATATTCATGTTGTAACAGTAATGGAGGAAATTGAATCGTGCACAATTCGGTAATGTAACATAAAACATGAAATATTGTGCATGTATTACTTATTAATCAATCGAAAGAAACTTTTGGGACAACCTAATACTATCATCGTCTATATTCGCACGTACAAAAAGTAAATAGAAATTTCGACCAAAGCCCGTGCTGCGTACGATTGAAAATGATGCCAACGCGATGGTGGATGACGGCGGCGCGGGTTAGCCATTAGCTCTGGCGGCGCAGCGAATTGATGACTTACTTTCGTCCGGAGTAATGGCGCACCCGTTCCGCGTGGATCGCGAATTTTTTAATCATGCCGCGCGATTTTTCGGTCAAGGTCGACGCTGTCCTTGGCTTTTCTTAATCGTGATCGCTGATAAAAAAAGAACAGGCCGGGGCTCCGCGCGCCTCAAGGTGCACAATCAATGCCCGATGCAGCGAACAGATACATAAATTGCGTGCATGTAACACACACCAAACTTGCATGGACTAAATACATAAATATGATTCGCTTGTTACGGAGCATAATAAACGGCGACGAATACCTTCGTCGCGTGCGCGCGAACTTTCACATTTCGCGAAACGTCGCGACAACCCCCTTGTCTTTGTTTCTTCGTCGGAACTGTCCCCAAAAAGCACAGTGCCCGCCGTTTAAACAATTTCTGTATTTATTTTTTTAATAGTCGAGACGCGATTAACGAGCTCAACTGTGTCTCAGTAAAATAGACTTCGTTGTTAGAGGATTTATCGGATTTATTATCGGAGGTAGATAAGAATTTGTTGCATTCTAGAATTCGTCGATTCTACCGCGGCAATTAACGACAAAAGCTCGCGATATTAATAACAGGGGAAAGGAAAAAAAAAAAATAACAGCAATAATAATTCTAATCTATCCTCGTCATTCGCAAACTGTTTTCGCGATAACTTCGATACTGTTTTAAAAGTAACAATCAGCAAGATATTTACTTATCGCGCGTGTTTCGATAAAAACTTACACCATCGCGAAGAGGAAATGTTAAAACGCGACAACATTTGTTAGTGTAGAAAAAAAAAAAATTGTATATGCACGATACATTAATAGGCCAATTAAACAAGTCGTAATCGAATCGTTTCATTAGCGCCGACGGTTCGGTCTTCGTTCCAAGGAGGCAAGTTTGTAAGCTGCTGAAATGCTTTACACGGCAATGTCGAGTAAGCTGATAACTAGGCTGGACTTGTATGCATTTACAAGTGAAAATACGGGAAAATGTACGGGGATGAATGCAAAAGTATAAATATCAACGATAAAATAAATGTTACGGGATTAAGAAGATAGGAAATACGTTCCAACGGAGTCAGAAAATGTTAACCCTTTGCACTCGAGATGCTTTCTTAGTACTCTATTGCCACGAATGCTAAGCTTAATCAGGTCAACTTTACCTCGTCGACAACCATTTTGTCGACACTTCGAGTTCCAAAGAAATTAAACCTAAACAAATATTATTGTTGATCGTTTTACTGCGTCAAACCTACTGGCGTCCGAGAGTCACCTCTCGAGTCCAAAGGGTTAATACAGTAATGTCTCCGTAACTGCACGAACTTGTCTACGATAAGAAACCAGCCCCAATAAGGTTCGTCGTAAGAATCGTACAAATACTTATTGCTACCTTTACCCACTTTTCGCATTTTTTTGTTAACTTCACAAATTATATTAACTAGTAAATATTGCTCGGAGTATATCTATCCTAGAGACTTCCGAGAATATGTAAAATATCATTGATTATAAAAAAAAGAAATTAAGAAACTACAATTTCACACAAATGTGTTTCGGGAAATTGATCGGTGCACGAATACATTCTACGCCCACTGTATATCGTAGAACACTAACTAAAAAATGATGCATGGCGAATATCATCCTAATCCTATCGCGTTTGGTCTCATTTTAATCAGAAAAATGTCAAGAATACGATGGTAAAGGTTTTACAACGAAAAGTTCATAATAAAAAAACCTGGTGTTTTCGCTCGGTCCTCCTCTTCTTTATTCGCCGTCCTTCTATACGTTCGAAGCTCTTCGACAAATATCAAAAAATATACGAATTCTACGAGCTCGGGACCGACCTTGTGCAGTTATGGAGACATTACTCTGTTCCAAGCGTCTTTTTAATCGGAATTTTCTTTCGATCGCTCCCAACAAAATTTTGCAAAGTATCAGAAACACTGCTCTTCTCCTCTTTCGTCGTCGCTATCCTCAAATCTTTGTATTCGGGGGGCGGGGGCGGCCAAGGAGCGAGTATCCCTTGTCCCGATCGAGCCCATCGCCGTTTTTCTCGGTCCAAAAGAGTTGTAATTCCGATGGTTCGATCACGGGGGCCGATCCGGGTGAAAATAAATGGCCGACGCGTCTCGGCCAGCGGAAGCCTTTTTACCTACGGTAGCCGTTTTTCTCCCGTTCTTCACGGACGAGAAGCTCCGCTCAATTTTCGGGGGCGTCAAGCATCACGGGACAGAAATGTTTCGGCTTTATTCGCCTTTCGCCGTGGAGAAACACTCCGGAGACTTTTACGGAGACCCGAAAGGACGGGTCCCGGCGATTCTTTCGCAGTAAAAGAGAAAATTGCGAACACCCCTTGCGACCCCGATTGTCATCGGGGCACTGGGTCACTGGGAACTCCCGTTGCGAATTGCACGCAATAACTCTGCGCAGTATTTCCAAATATTTACACCCGTCCTTAATTTATGGACAGGGACCCCCAGCGAGAAAGCCCTGCGCGAACCTCCGAGGGATGGGAAACCGTGCAACATTGGGAAAGAGTCCCGCTCAGGTAGAGATACGGTCCCCCTTGGCAATTTCGCTTTCTAAATAGGCGCAACCGCTCGCGCTCCTGGTACTCGAGATGACGCCAATATAACCATCGCAAACCGTGATTTTCGAAAAGGCACGAGTCCACCGACTGTCGAGAAACAGGATTATCTTTTTTTTTTTTTCTTTTTTATTTATTTATCTTACCCAATTGGCGAGGAATCTTCCGTGTCGTCGCACAGTGGGGCAAAACGGCTCTCGGCGATCGAAAATCCGTAACTTTGGTTCTCTTGAAAATATTTTAACGAAACTTTAGGGACTTATTCCCTATGCTATTTGAGCTACAGGGTGTCGTAGCTCGTGTAACGCGTTCGATATCTTTCACTTGTTTGACATATTTATTGTTATTTAACCGAAATTCGACTCAAACCTGTTATTAACTATGAGAGAAACGTATTTAGTAATTTAAAAATGACAAGGTGTACGTAATAATCATAGAAGTAAGCGTACAAACGTGCATACTATTTTCTGTTCGAGTCCTACTTAGTACGATCGCCAATTTCTCGAAATGGAGCACCTAGGGGCACCTGATCTTTGCAGAATCTGATGGAGGATGGTTCACCCTTTCCTGTGATTGCAAATTAAACCTCGGACAAGTGCGGTCAATTTTTTATAACCATGGGTAAAGTTACAATTTTACTTAAATGTACATCTCTCCAAGCAGACCCTATTATTTAAAAAGTTGTTAACATTTTGACTTACTTTGTGCATTGAATACTATCTATACGAATCTAGTAAACATTATATTGGGTTGTCCGGAACGTTCGTGTCGTTTTCGAAGGAGAATTGGAACGTACAATATTTAAATTTTAGTATGAATTTATTAAGTTATATAGGTGCCATTTTGATCCACAACCTTTTCCCATCTTTCAAGCAATTTGAATATTCCGTCCGTTCTGATATCGTTCTGATATATTCAGACCTGTCCTAACGTCACTTATCAAAAAACGGCACGAACTTTCCGGACAATCCAATAATTCATTTCAATTATCGTCTTTCTGAGCAAAGTTTTTTAGAATCGTACATTGAAGTTAGGAGTAATATCGTAAGCGTTTTGCTTGGACGAATTTCAACTGCCTTTGTGTGACGCACCGCAGCAAAACGGAAGCAAATATCAAAAAACGGATTGCACTACGTTGAACAGCAATTTATCCTCTATCGATGTACATAAACAGTTTATCCATTTTACGAATTCACGAAAATCGATTTTTCATCGCCGAAAGCCGTTTCGTCCCACCGTGCGTCTCTCGGATCCTTCGATTTCCTGTAAGAAAGTCGATAGGAAAAGCGTCTCTAAAAATCCCAGTCGCTTGTTTCTCGTATCTCGGGGTAATTTTCCACAGGGATCAGCGAGCGTTTTCCTCGCGTTTTCGCCGTGGGGGCACATGCGCGCGTTCGCGCCGTCTTTAAAGGTCCATTTCGAATTCCGCCGTGTGTCCCAGTTGCGAAGTAATAAAAATGGGTGACGACGAGCTAACGGGGAGGGGTCGTGTCTGGGGGTACGTACATGGCCGACGCGCACGTACGCGACGCGCACACGCGAAAAAAGGGGGTAACATCTTCGCGCTCGCACAGCGAAACCGATCTACGCGTCCTTTGCCCGTAGAACGATGGATCCGCACGCCTCGGTTACGCGCGCACGCGCGTACTTCGCGTCATTTTCCATCGGTGTACGTGCACGTATATGCGCGTACGTTACGCGCCGTAACGCTTCGCACACGCGAACGCGACGCCGAGCGTTTATACGCGACGACGAGGCGCGTGTGTCGGTGCACGCGCATGCACGTTAATGCATCCACACAGTTGCACACGTGGTCTCGCGATATCCCATGTGGGTAAGTGTGTCAAGGACGTGCGAACTGGCCTGCAAAACGCCAGTTCGCATTTCGTGGATGAAACAATCTCCCCCTCTGTCTCTCTTTCTGTTTCGGTGCGCGTCCGTTCCATCTTGGGTTCTTCGATTTTTCATTTTTCTTTTTCTTCGACCCGCGGGAAGAGGTAGGGCAACCGGGGGGGGGGGGGGATGAGGATGAGGATGACGAGGAGGAGGAGGAGGAGGAGGAGGAGACGGTTTTGCGCAATCCTTGTCGCAAGACGAAGAAAAGTGCTGGGATCATCGGGGAAATAAAAAAAAAAAAAAAAAAAGAAAAGAGAACACGGCGCGGTTGAGATGAAGAAGGTCCTTCGATCGACGAAAAATATTGCCGCCCGCCTGGGCACTAGGGAGAGGGAGGTTTCGAGTTGTGTCGCGAGATAAAAAATTTGCAACCGTCGCTAACGAGAGGGGTGAAAATCGAGGGTAACCGTCATGAACGATACGATTCGCGATTTTTAATCGGTTCGCTGCGAAATATTTTCTATAGTCGCGCATTTATTTCAACGTCTTCGTCGAGCGATTGTGTAAGGATGCATAACGAGATGGAACGTGTTGGTTCAGCTGAAGCGCTGTTTTTAAACGTAACCTCATTCTTTGATTTCGATCTGTAGTACATTCTATAAGCCGAATTTCAGTTCGGATCTATCGAGCAACAAGTAGGAAATCGATCGAGAGATGCTCGTATTAGATTAGTATAATATTAACTCCGGACTGACGATTCGGGTTTAATTAATAATCCGCGAGACTCGAAATAATAATACAAAATTCTTCGAGTGTAATTAAACCGCAGATTTGATTCATTCGCGACGTACAGTCACACGAAGCCGCGCCAAACGTAACAAACAATAAATCATCCTAAACTTCTATTCAGATACGAATTTCGCTCCGCTTCGTCCCCCCGTTCGGCGCGAATAATTCCCGCGAGAATTCTCCCGCGAAAGTAATATCGAGATTTTATGGCGGCGCTCCCGTGACGTCACGCTCGAAATTGTCGAAGGTCCGAATCGTCGTTGCGCCCACGTCACCCTAAACGATTTCGACGGTTTCTCGTCGAAACGACAAAAATATATGTACGTTAACAGTCCCGGTGTATATAACAGCACAATGAGTTAGATTTTACTTTTAGTTTCGAAAATGGGATTGCGGAGTGGGGCGGTCCTTGGCACACTTCACACACCGAGACACGTTGTTCGGAGCAAGAGAGAGAGGGAGGGGGGAGAGGGAGAGAAAGAGAGAGAGAGAGAGCAAAAAGAAAAAAGAGGGAGAGAGATCACACACCAGGCTTATATTCTTCGCGTCGAATATTACGAGTTATAGATACCGTACCTGCATAGCTAATACACCCGAGATAGTAATCGCGCGTTAGAAGATGGTCGCGTACGCGCTTCTTTTTCTTCCATCGTTTTTTTTTTTTTTTCTTTTGTTCGCGGTAGATCGGTTGACCTTAATATGCAACATTAACATTCCGTCACCAACCTGATACTCGTCGATCTACAAAAGCAAAGATCGCTCTCGTTTCTAGCCTGAATACATTTATGAGATAATCCAGATGCAGGCTGGATGATTCGCGACGCTAAATATAGAGTTAAACGGTATCGGTGTTTATAATGTATCGAAAGTAGGGTTGCATTTGATAATCGCTCGAAGTCGTAGAATGCTTTCGACGTTGTTAACGCGAATACAAAGGATTTATGCAAACTGAAGGAGCTCCTGACGAGGTTCCAAAATATTGTCACGCGAAACGTCGGGCTGTTGAAGTGATTTGGCCTATCGACAAAAAATGTGAACCTAACTGTCGCCCTGAAAATAAACGTCGGGCACCAGGAAACACTTGATAATACGTGAGATAACGTATACGGTAGAGCGGAATTTTCGGATAATAGAACAATAACTTTCTATCGCATCGAATATCATTTATTCAACCTGAAATTAACAAAATTGAGTTTCTCTCAACATGTAAGGGTTCCATAACTTTTTAGCCGCTAAGTTACATACATTTTTTATTGTAAGCAGCTGGGTAGAACTACATTCTCGTTGCGCCCCAAACCGTAGAAGTCCTTTTTAAATACGGCTTCGAAAAGGTTGCACTGTATTCAATATCCTGTATTTAATCGTTTAACCAAATTCATATGAAGCTGGTGAGTAATAAAATAATTTTTGGAAAAAAAAAAATATAACCGACTTGGAAGAAACATTAAAACTGCACTGAAAAGTATGAAATAATTTCTAGGTAATTGACACGAATACTCGCCAGTTCTAGTTTCAGCTGCGATAGGCTATTGTCATAAACAAATTATTGTTTACCAAATGTAGGGCCAGATTTTATACGCAGATAGAAAATCACGAAACATTTTCTTAAAAAGTTTTCTTCTATCTATGATAGTTTCGGAGATAGCCTATTGCAGCTGAAACCTTAGGGCGTCGTTTCACCTACTAAATATGAAAACCGGCCAATATAAAAAAAATTCGTATATCTTATTTTTCGGCCCTTTAAGACATATATCCAAAAATCGAAACGATCGGAGGCGGACACTTAAAAAGCTTTCCTTGTCAGCGATCCGTTATCGAATAAAATTTCACCCCGTCGAATGCAAAGGCAGAGAATTAATTTCTACGTCTAGTATTATACCTAGCTAAATGATACAATTGTAGCGTCGAAATTCTTCGTATTTGCGCACGCTGTGGATGCATAAAATCCGCAGTCTAATAATGTACAAAAGTAAAGGAAAAAAAAGCGCGAGTCCTTTACCGGAATTACGCGTCCATTATCGGCATTACGCTATTTCTGGGTCAATTAGCATCGGCGTTGATCCTTTAAGCGTTCGTAGGCGAAGTAGGTAGCACGCGGACACACGCGGAATTGCGGCTATCGGAAGTAATTTACCTCTTGATAGAGACGACGGGTCTTCGCGTGGAATTCTGTTTACGTTACGCGTCGCAACGTTTCCTTATTCCCTAGTCTGTTCGTCAAGTGGCGGAAAAAACACTGCGCTCCTCGAATAATACCGCGTACAGCACAGAATTGAATAAGAAGAATACATAATTTTAGTCTTGCTATATATTCATGTATTAATTCGAATTCTTTTGTATTCTTGTTTATCTTCTTTCAATGTTTATTTTTAATGTTTATTTTCAATAAGTATACCACAGTTCTTACTTCGACGTTCACTTCATCGGTGTGAAACATTTAATTCTATAAAGGAAATTCAGATTTCACCGAGATTGCAAATCTGGTCAATCCGATCCATGTTCTTCGAGCTTCTTTCGAAACTTACTTAATTAGTAATGGAGAATTAATTTCATTAATACATTAGTGCGTTCCTCCGTCTAATTGCAAAGATATAGGTACACTTTGGCCTCGATAGTTTTAGTGTTAAATCAACGAGTACCAGGTGACGGAATGTGCACCCTTTATCCATCGCTCGAAATTTTTATCTCGATTCGACCATTTTCAACGTGCATCGTCAGTCGCCAATAGGGCCAGGGTAGTTGATAGAGAAACGCGTAGCTTCTTCTCCGATATGCACACCACGTTTCGTCGACGATTTCATCAAAGGGGCCTAGGTACTTTTTCGTAATTTTTTTTTTGCCCCCCTCTCCCCCGTTCGAATTACACGGTCCCCCAGATTCGGATCTAACGAAATCGCCGGAGTTATCGTGTGTCGAAACCGTTGGAACCCTTGTATAATGATTTATAATTCCCGAACGTGTCGGTGCGCGCGCGCCATTTACATTTCCAGAGTTTCTGGGTCATAGCTTTCACTTTCTTTCGTCGGTTCTTCCGCCCTTTCGGCTGTTTCCAAGCGTCGAGGCCCTTTTCCCTTTCGTTCGCGATCCTACTCCTCCGGCCACCTCCCATCCCGCTCCACCGATTTCTTTTTCTTTTTTCTTTTTATTAGACTCCATCGTCGCGGCGATCGTGATTTAACCTGACGCGCAATGGAACACTGGCTCTTTATTCTTTCTCAATGCCCCGATGGAAATAGAATCGCTTGTATCGGCGCGGTCGTGCCTCCTCGAAGGAACAAAACGCGCGTGCACCCGTGTTTCGGGTCGCGCAATGTGCCGCACAATGAGCCGACAGGAAGTTCAATCGATCCTTGAGCACCGCGACGATAATTCGCATCGGTGGTATTTATTTCAAGGGGTCATCGTTAAATAGGTTCGGCTCACTTGTTGCGTAAAAGGCGGAGGACCAGAAAGTAGAAAGGAACTTTAAAGGGAAAGCCGATGGGCGTGTTACTTTCTGTACCGAGGTTTACCGAAACTAATTTAAGGGGGCAAACCACGTTAGAAGGCCAAACATAAAGTGTCTTTCATTATTCTTTCTTTTTTTTTTTTCTTTTTTTTTCTTACAAAATAGAATTCACTTAATCTTTGTTTAACGTTGACGATATCTTACGTGTGCTTGAAAATGCATTGCGACCGATTTGCTTCTAAGAGAACAAAATTATAAGAAAATATTTGCGTCTAATTACTCGTTCCGTTACCTTTCGGAACGAAGCAATTATTTAACAAAACAAGCTATCCTGCCACGCTTTTTAAATAACAGCTACACGGGCGTTCCTCGCTTATCTTTCGCTGTATACGTATACTTTCCTTTCGTTTTCCTTACTTCGTGCGGCGCTTCGTTAATCCGAACCGCAATTTTATGTATCACGCTTCTTGTTTGCTTTTACTGTTTTCTATAATTAAGTATACGAGTATATTTCTAATTTCTTACGCAAGTTCGACCAACCCGCGTAACATTGTGTTCGAATCGAGAATCCGAGAGATCCTCTCGTGGTTTCATAAAATCGACACCGAGTTGGACAAAATTTAATAACCGAGGGTTAAAACTGCTTTGACGTTAATACAAAATTCTGTCCAACTCCGAAACGGTCTCTATCTCGACTTCAAAGTTCCCGCTGGGGATGTCTTCGGTCGCGATTCGAACACGAGACCCAATTATAGGTACGAATGATTTTTCCTGGCGAGCAGGAAAAATTCGACGCGCCTAACCTCTAAACCTGTGGTACACTGGATACGACGACAACGACGATGACAACACGCTTGCAATAGTTGCCGCGTGCATTCATCGATGACACGGTGCGCGCGTGCGTGCACGCGTGTTCGATGGCATGTAGGTACGACGCGGCGTACGTAAATGTGTGGCACGTTATTACGGCAGGCGCGCACGGTTACTTGGACGGAAAAGAGCGCGACAATTACGTTCGAAGTGAATAAGCTAGGCGCGTGGGGCGGGGGTTGGGGGAGGGGTGGGGGGTGGGGGGGGGGAGATCGCGGTGGCGTCGAGAGAGGTAAGCGTGGTTAGAGAAAGAAATATTGTCGCGCGTATGTTCGACGGAGCAAAGACGATAAGTATCGCGACGTTGGACAGAGAAAGAGGGAGCAAGGGTAAGATATGAAAGAGGGACAGAGAGCGAGGTAGAAGAAGGGAAGCAAAAGAAAGAAGGAAAAAGTTGTACGCACACGTTTAGGGCGGCGGAACGTGTAGTGAGGTAAGGACAGGGTCTGAGAGAGAGACGGAGAATTGGGAGGGTGGGATGCACGAGGTGACAGCGGCGAGAGGCTCGAGGGGCGGAGGGAGGAAGCGAGAAAGACGTAACGAGAGGGAGCGAGTCGCGGCTGCGTCATGTTCTCAGCGAACTGGGTCAGTGGGTCTCCCCACCTCCTCGCCGTCGTACATCTACTGCGACGTACACACAGAGAAGCACTGGCACTGTCGGGGAGTGCCAACGGCGTTACAGTTGACCCAGCCACGGCCTGTATGTGGCCTGTGCGCCTGCCCTGTGCCCGCTTACCGTGACTCTGTGTTTGGCTCCCCTGTGCTCTTTGAAAGCAAGAGTTGTTCGCTCTACCGTCCATTCCATCATCCTCCACCGAAAACAAATATCGAATATATACGCGAAGTCGGCACGACATCGATATCCCGCGATCTTCCTAGAAATTCTCGTTCGTCGTTCCTAAAGAAAATTCTTTAATTCGAAGTCATGATAACAGAATCGTTGGAATATCCATCCAAGACCGAATAGTTTCGTCCGTATCGATTTCAATTTCCCACGGATCGTTCTCACAGTTTCGTCGTGTCAGAATTCCGCATTTACGGATATCGAAACACGAAGTAAGAAGCGAAGCGGGTATCGATTCGAGTCGAATCCCGTGCGGGCTCGCTACACGTGCGTCGAGGTATTCGCCGGCAGCCACCGACGACAAATACGGTCGACGAAACGACGGCGGCGGCGGCGGCAACGCCAGCAGACCGGCGCGGGAGCGTACCGAGGACAATACTTCTCCCGCCGACATAGACCTGGTTCCGTAAGTAGGTCATCCCCGCCAGCGCGCAACCTCCTTCTCCCCCCCTCGATCCCTTCGACCGCGGCAATACCTCCCGACCTCCCCCGTCCTCCTCTGCCTCGACGTTACCCGCTCCCCGCCTCTCTGCCCCTCGAACCGCGTGTTGCCCTCCCCACCAGACGCGGGGCCCTCAGTGGCACCTCCACTACTTCGTCGGGCACCTGGCCGCGCGCGGTGGCATGCGCTGCTGAATCACTTTCACTTATGCCGTGCGCTGTGTTGGTTATACGCCGTGCTTCCCTCTCTCTCTTTTTCTCTCTCTCTCTCTCTCTCTCTCGCGCGCTCTCGCACTCGACCCGTGCCCGTCGGTAAAGGGACACGCGCGCGCTCGTTCTCTCCTCTCCTCTATACCCACCGAAACGCCAAGGGAGTCTGACGCGGCGGTGCGCGCCTCTCGCCGTTCTCCCGGTTCTGCCAATTTTATTTTACTCCCGACGGTGTCACGGCGAAGTATTATCTCCTACACGGTGTTTAACGTGTTCGTGCTCGTTTTTCGGATCGTGTACAGCCAGTGCGTCGTGTGTTCCTTTTAATCGGGGGCAAGAGTAACGCGCAACGATAATCGACAAACGACGGAACGGAGCGGCCGTGTTGTGTGATCGAAGACGAGACCCGTGTTCGCCGTGTTGCGGTGCCGCGATATACGCGACCGTGTGTCTCGCGGGACGGTCTCTCCCGACTCTACCTAACTCCATGTGTCGACGGTAGGGCGGCAGAGGGGAGGGGGCGGGCCCTTCGGGAAAGCAACGAGGCGAGAAGACAACTAGTCGTACGCAGATAGCCGAGCTGTCAAGTCGTACGGGGGGGAAGCTGGAGGATTTTTTTTCTGTCCCTCTTTCACGCTCTTTCTCTTTCTCTCTCTCTCTCTCTCTCTGTCCGTCTGTTCGTCTCGCTCTTATGCGCCCTCTTTTTACACGACGGTGCATTACTTTGGATTGCAGTGTGTGCGCCCTATTTACCTCGAGTCTACGTTACATATTTTTGTGACAACGCCGTTAAACTTTGTTTCGCGTGCGCGCATGTGTGATCATCGCGTAACGGTTACCGGCTCCAACAACGATCCGATTGTTTTCTCTGTCCCGTGATCGACACCGTGACTGGGGGTCCTCGTGGCGTTGGACGTCCAGCTTCGATCTCGCGTGTGTGCTCATCGTTGTTCGGTGTCTCACGACGTAACACGCTGGATTATCAGTGCCCGCGCGACGAGCCGAAAAATTGTAACGATCGAACTATTCTGGTGGTTCGTTGTTACGCGCCGATAGGAGGGTATAAACGACAGTGACATCCATTTTTCACGCGTACACGATTCCTCTCATTCTACGATGATTCGGACGTAGTCGTACGATTCGAAGTCGGTGTGGTGCGCGATGGTTTCCCCCGTAAACTTGTGCCGTAGAAAAGCGTGATTGGTGATCGATATTGTAACGTGCCAAGGGTACCACCCGAGAGTGTGTGTTTCTTAACGCGCTTATGCTTTCGTCGTCGTTGTCGTCGTATCGTCGCTGTCAGCGACAACCCAACTGTACGCAGGGTGCTCGTTCGAGTAACACGACCTTGCCCTGTAACACCATCGAAACCAAAGGGAAACCGTAAAGACCGCCGCTGTCGTATGCGCCATCGGCACGATATTTCCACGGTGACCAAAGAAACGAGACCTCCCAGCCGCTTCATATATGAACCGATACGCCACCAGCACGTTTCTCCGTGCAGTGCTTGCGCAAGGGTGATATGTTATTGGAGATGGAGCAGCATTCGGGCCTGATATCCCTGAATATGTCGCCGTTTCATCTGAGCCCGCAGGGTAGTCCCCAGGGTGCGGCAGGCGCCGGTCAGCAGCAACAGCAGGCCCAGCAACAACAACAACAACAACAGCAGCAGCAACAACAACAACAACAGCAACAACAACAACAACAACCTCATTACGGTTCCTCGCCCTATGGGAATTGCGCCCAGAGCCCACCCGCGACAATGTGTCACCAATCTCAGTCCCAGCAACAGCAACAGCAGCCGCAACAGCAGCAACAGTTGTCGGTTCACGGTCAGGCGCACACGCAGGGCGGTATTTCGAGTTTCGACGCCGCCTTCTTCGACTCCACCGCCCTGGAGGAACGATGCCCCATGTGCGGCGACAAAATGTCCGGCTATCAGTACGGTTTGCTCACGTGCGAGTCATGCAAAGGTTTTTTCAAACGCAACAGTTCGCCGTGCAGTAGCAAAAAGGTGTACACGTGTCTGTTCTCACCGACGGGCGGTGGGGGCGGGGGAGGAGGAGGAGGCGGCGGCGGCGGCGGCGGCGGTGGAGGCGGTGGAAACGGTAACAACGGCGGGAACGGCGGATGTGGCGCATCTTCTGCACTGGATATCGGATCTTGCAGCACTAAGAAGGTGTACACGTGTCTGTTCTCGCCAACAGGGGCCGGAGGCGGTAACGGGGGCAACGGAGGCAGCAACGGGGCAGCTAACGGCGCGGGGGGGTGGCTGCGGTACCTCGACGGCCCTCGAGACCGGCGGCGGCGGTTACAACGGCGGGGTTGCAGGCGGCGGGGGCGGCGGCGGCGCGGGCGCCGCTGGCGGAAGTGGGCCCACCGCAGGAAACGCCGCTGCTGGCGGCGGCGGTAGCGGTAGCGGCACCGGGGGCGGCGGCAGCGGATCCGCTACGGTAAGCGGGAATGTCGCGATTCCGACTACCACCTACTCTTTACCAACTGGTACCATTTGTCATCCTGGATTGGGCCAGGTTGGCGTTGGTGTCGTGACCGGCTCGATACCCTGCCCGTCCGACTTCCCCGACACCAAGGACATCATCATCGAGGAGCTGTGCCCGGTGTGCGGCGACAAGGTCTCCGGTTACCACTACGGGCTCCTCACCTGCGAATCCTGCAAGGGTTTCTTTAAACGGACCGTCCAGAACAAGAAGGTCTACACGTGCGTCGCAGAGAGGTCCTGTCACATCGACAAGACGCAACGGAAGCGGTGTCCGTTCTGCCGTTTCCAAAAGTGCCTCGAGGTCGGCATGAAGCTTGAGGGTGAGTTTTCTTTTTATCCTCGATTGTATACATATATTTATATATTATTTGATTATCCCGAAAGTTTCTTTCGCGAGTTGCACTCGATTATTTTATGTGTATTTCGTGTTTATGTAAATAGGTAATCTAATTTCATAGATATTCATGTTGTAACAGTAATGGAGCAAAATGAATCGCGCAAAATTCACTAATGTAACATAAAACATAAACTATTGGGCATGTATTACTTATTAATCAAGCGAAAGAAACTTTTGGGACAACCTAATATTATATAACATATATATATATAACAAAAATATTATATATTTTTGTTATCTTCTCCCTATTCTCTCGCTTTACACTCGGGGGATGGGCAAGCGAATTTTATACCATGTTTAATTTCGTAAAAGTACGCGTATTCCTGTACGCGTTTAGCATACGCGTTTAGATATTTGCATATGCCATAAATGCATCAGATCCGTAGTCTGGTGATCGTAAACAGTGGCGTCACTGGGGGATGCGGACACCGTCGGATGTGGGTGTCACTGTTACGTTCGGAGAACAGTTTCCATATACATCTGTCTACAATGGCTGCGTTATGCAAAGCAAATCCATTAATCTCGTTAAAGAGTAAATTTTAATGTTACAATGAATATTATTTAGAGTGCTCTTAGGCGTCTTTAATTACAATTTTATGTTTGCTACTTACGTCACTACCGTTACTAGGAATCAATCACGTGATATTTCAAAAATATTATGAATGATTCTGTGTAATCTGGTACAAGGGGTGAGACCAACCCCGTTGACACCACTGATCGTAATCTATACTTGTAATCTGCAATCGCGAATCAATAATTCGTAATCAATCGGAGCTAATCGTGTCTAACAAATATTTATTATTCGTCGATCGTTATTACGGATTCCTCGCTAGCCGTAATCGTGAATTACAGTTTGGCCGATTCTGTTTGCCATGCCTTTGACGCGCGCGGATACACCATTTGTATGCCGGGATGGGATCGAAAAGTCATCGCGAATTTTTACTTTTGAACGCGTACAAAAATTCCTCGATACGGCAGCCGTAGAATTAAAAACCCGCTGACCTTACTTCAAAGCGATGCTGCGCGTGCGTCGAGGTGTCAGGCATGAATGTTAACTAAAAACTTTTATATTTCTCGTTGCATCGTCGTGAAAGTATCGTCAACGTATTGGCACGGGTTTTCCGATGAAAAACAAGTCTGAATACCATTGAAACAAGTTACGATTGACAATAGTCCGAATGAGATCGCGTTTAATCGCATTCATTGAAAAACTCTCGACAAACAATTGATGTTACTTTCATAAAGATATAGTGAAAATATAAAAAAAAAAAATCTAATCGCATTAGTATCGATACACCGATACGCTTTCGGCGTCGCTTTGAAGTTTCAGCCACTCCTTGTTGCTCTACTGTTCTCATTTTTTATGTTTATATCTATGTTCTCTCTCTCTCTTTTTTTTTTTTACTACAATATCCAATTTAATCAATCACGAGAAAGGATTCTCCATCCATCCTCGGTTAAAGAAAAGCGATCTTTAAGCGAGGGATTGCCGTACGTTTGGCAAAACTCTGAAACGGATCGGTGGAATAACGTGGAAGGTAAATAACGACACAAAGAACTTCATACCGTTGCGCAAGCAACTTTTATTCGGGCGACGATAATGGGTGCTCATTTTTTGGATGTGAAAGCGATGCATGCGGGTGTCGTCGCGATTTTTTATGCAGAAGGTGAAAGAACGAAAGCGCACTCGTCTGCGCTCGGGTAGACTTCGATGTTCAATTATGCAATATAATCCTGGGAACGTGCGTTTCTCTGCGCGTTTGCATGTGTATGCTTCACGAGCAGACTATCTTACCCTCAGATTTTAGAAATTTTGAACGGATAGCTTATGAGTCGCTAAGTTGATTAACTTAACGTCGACGTATATTAGGTGTACTGGAAAGTAATGTCGTTTGTGCAATTTTAACACGTTCACTGCCAGACTAATGCTCTTGAAAATTTCTACCGTGTTTAAATTTTGTTTACAGATTTTTGGAAGCTGCGTAATGAAACATTTATTTTGGTATTTAGTTCTGTAACTTCATCAGAATTCAAGTATTTCGTTTAAATTCATTTCCTATGGCACTTACTTTATGACACTTAACTTTCAGAATTAATAGTTTTCGTTTTTCAGTGAAAACCACTGTCACCCATATATGGGTGACGTGGCGGTCAACGTGTTAAATACTCGTTTATCACTAATAAGCTCATTGATTTTTATCGATATAGCGTTGAAAATTTGCACACTAAATGGCAAAAGGTTGTTGATAACGAAGGCGATTACATAATTTGTTTAAAAATAGAAATTTATTAAAAATTTGTTTGAATTTAATGTAAAAGAAACGACATTACTTTCCAATCTCCTGAAGCTTCGGTGTTGACCCGACATAAGTTCCCCGAGGTACAGATTTGTAGTAGGTGCAGAAATTAATTCTGTGCCTTTCTAAGGTTAACTTTCTTCTAAAGAACAACCATAGAAGTTTTAATCTTCCCCCGGTCAAAAATTCATACATTACTGTGCTCGTACTTTAACGTGACAAAATAGCGAGTAGATATTTCTAGTTAGAGTTCTAAACGATGGAATGTCAAGGCACAGAATTAATTTCTGGCCTTGAGGAAAAAGTATTAGAAAGTGAAGGTGAACAATATTCATTGACCAGAAAAAGAATGACCCATGCTTCAGCGACATTCTTTGCTTCTGAAATCGAATTTCGCGGAATTACCTGAAAAATGGCGTGATCCGACCTAACCTTGACGTTATTTCGTGGCTCTTATTGGCAGGTCTCTAGGCAACACATCACAGTGTGACGAAATGATCGCCAGTATGTAAATAATCGCTACCATATAACCATCGATTATCGTTCAGCGTCGCAGTCAAATTCTATTGTAGCGCGATTATTTACTTTCACCGCACGTTAACGGGCGACCGGAATAGCTCTCGTAATATCAGCCAGTGCGTTAATGTTACTACATTATTATCAACCTTTTGCGTTATCTCTTATTCAATATCTTTGCGCGTACACATATCTCGCGATACGTCAAGAGTCGTTTACGCGCGAACGCGTGCACGGTCGGTTCGCGAGTTCGGGAATTTTCGGTCCCCTTCGCGAGACCTCGGTCGAGCCCGTACTCGTTGAAGCGTTCTCGCATCACGCTCCTACGAACTTAACCTTATTACGCGCCCGCAAACCGATCAACCGATACACGTTGTCTTCCTTCGCGGATTCTTTCGTTGTTCCAATTAATTTTTCTGTCCCAACGAGTGAACACATCCTCCTCTGTCTTCTTTTCCGTTTTATTCGACGAGTTTGCTCGCCGCGTTAACAACAAGAATCGAACCATACGTACAAGAATCGCGTGTTGCATCAAAGCAAAGTGAAAGGGCGAGGTTCAGCGAATAAGCCTGCTTTACAACCTGACCTAACCCAACACTAAACACATTACCTAGCGCTACATTTAGAAAGTGTTCAGAAGAGAACTTTTAACGGTAGTGCAATATTAACGCGTCTATAGTGTTACGAAGGAGAAGCCCTTATTTTGTTTCCTGAAATCGACCGCTGTAAGTAGACAATCAACACTATATAGGCTGCTATAGTTTTAACACGTTGACCGCCGTGTCACCTATATATGGGTGACAGTGCTTTTTACTGAAGAAATAAAAGAAATTAATTTTGACAGTTAAATATGAAAGTAAATGAATTTATATGAAATGTTTGAATTTCGGTGAAGTTACAAAAATAAATACCGCAATAAATGTTTGATTATGTAGTCTTCGATAGTCGGTAAATAAAATTTAATCGCAGTAGAAATTTTTAAGAGTATTGATGTGGCAGTCAACGCGTTGAAGGAATTTATAGAAATTTGTGGTATTGGTCGTCCCATAAGTTCGTGCCGAAGATTGTGTCGAAATTTAATAAAAAATCACAGAAAATTTTCTAGTAACGGAATAATGACTATGTGAGAGAGGTGAGAAACTATTGCGAAATGAGACAGATTTTATCTTTTCTTGCGACACTTAAGAGTAGGTTTAACGTATTAATTTGAGAAATAGAAATATTAATGGCACGAGCTTTTAGAACGACCTACATATATTGTCTCTGGGAAGAGTTACTATCGTACACAGATGTATAGGAAGAGGCTATGGAAAGATTTAGAGAATTGGTGGTTGGAACGTTATTGACGTTAACCAACTAAAGCTTCGTGCTATAACGCATCGCATTATCAACTGTAATATTTATCTATTCGTTAGCCGTTTTTTTGTTGAACAAATCGTAACGAATTATGCATGACAGGGGAGGGAAGTAGATCTAAAGTATCTAGAAACAGTTGAAACAGGAATGCAGGAGGCGCGAGGTGCCGCCAAAGTGCTGTTATACGAACCTAACCTCAAACAATGTTACCTCGTGATACGAATCGCGCGTCGAACGCGAAATCGATTGGGCAAACCATTCTTACATACGCAATAAAGAAATTCGCGATATAGTCGTCGGCAGTTTTCTAAATATTCGGTGGACTGGAAATTAATGTCGTTTTTGCCATCTTAGATACTTGTTTATCATTTATCAGCTCATTGATTTTTCTGGCATTGAAAATTTGCACACTAGGCGACAAAAGGCTGCCGACAATCAGGGCGATTATATAATGAATTAAAGATAGAAATTTATTGGAAAGTTTGAATTTAATGTAAAAGAAACGACGTTACTTTTCGGTCTACCTAATACATGGCGTTCGCTCAGTTTTTCTTGTCGGGATTTTGATTCGATTTCCATTGGTGAATCATGTAGATTTTACGGGAAGGAATGATTATAATATAAAATTGTGACTAGCAGTTTTTGCTTTCAGTACACTGGTCAATAATAATAATAATAATAATAATAATAATAATAATAATAATAAAACCAATTCGTTCAATTGTAATTTATTAACTTCTTTTTTCTAAACAATGACATCCTACATATTCTTATATCTCTTAATAAATATATTCTCATATTCTCTTCTATAGATGCAGTATAAAAAAAATTAGTTATTTATATAAGTTGCAGAATTAACAAGAAAAAATAATAAATCGATAGAAATACGAAGCAATAAGTATTGGAACAAATGTTAAATTTTCAAAACTTCATTAAAAAAAAAAAAACCATAAAATTTACATTCATTTATATATAATGAATACTTCGTGGCATTTCATTTTGTTTTTATAATTGCTGCAACTCTTATATTATATACTAACAACTATGAATATTTATTGTTTCCATAATTCTCACCATTTTTCGTATTTTCTTGTTAATTTCGCAAATTATACAAACTAATAACTGTTGTTTGAACTATATCTATTCTACAAATTTCCGAGAATATGTAGACTATCATTGATTATAAAAATAGAAATTAATAAACTGCAATTTTCCAAAAAGTTTCTTAGTTTCTAAATACAAAAGTTTCTAAATACATTCTACACCCACTGTAGATTCAACGTAGGTTCCTCGTGATATGTTTACATGTAGCCTTCTCGACGGGTCGACTTACAGGACGTAATTGTATTAAAAAAAAGAGGAAAAAAAACAAACGGATTCGGCATAGCGTAAACACACGAGCGTCGTAAACAAAAATCCGTGTTCGTGTAAAGGAGCTCCTAGCGTCGCACTTCTAAATCGAATCAAATCAAATTATATTTCGATTACAATTTCTTTTCGAGTAGGATTGATAACTGTACCCGAGTTTTCCATGACGAAATTTGTACCTTTGGCTCATCACTAGGGGCGTCTAATGCAATTCGAGTACACAACTGGGTCTAGGCCCTCAAGGCCCAGCGATTAAGCGAATCTCGAAACAGGCTCTGTCGCAATTGCCGCCTTTGCACGCCGTTTTCCACGGCGTTCCTACAGCGGCAACGGGATTGCTTAACGCGGAAAGTTTCCAGAGTGCTTGCGAGTGTTTACGAAAGGAAGCAGTTTCTTACTTGCACGCTATACAGAAATGCGAAAAGAAAAAAAAGAACGACCGTCGGTGTTGTTAAAGTTCTACCGATTTGGTATAACTGGTACGTTTAATTTCTTCGTGGCGCGTAACCGTAGTTCGCGACACATTTAAGGGGGGAGTCTGGTCCAGCTAATCGTATTTTTCTAATGCATATCATTTCCAGATATAATTAATTTCTGTTATTGACTGTTGATTCCGTTAAACTTTTTTTTACATATAAAGGGACGTTCAAAGAAGAAAATTTGACAGTGTAGATTTAATTTGAATGTATACATACAGTGAGTGTAGAATGTATTCGTACACCGATCAATTTCCCAAAAAACTTTTCTGTGAAATTCTAGTTTATTAACTTCTTTTTTTATGTTCAATGATATTTTTCATATTATCAGAAGTCTTTAAAACAGACATAGTCCAAACAACATTTACTAGTTGATATAATTTGTGAAATTCAAAAAAAAAAAAAAATGCGAAACGTGGGTGAAAGTATAAAAGCAAAACGTAACATAATTTTTCGTTTAATGTTGGGAATAATTTTGGCGAAGCTTCAGAGTACATTCGTTAATTTTTTCAATTACACATCCCTTGAAACGAGCTCGAGGAAAACTCTGCACAAATTTTCTCGTAGTTCGGTTCATGACTCATAGTTATCGCGAAATTTCCAGTACTATTAACCGTAATTGCCGTTTCGGTTGGACCGTGCTCGATAATGGAAATTGTATAGATTTTGTTGTAAATACTTCGGACATTATCTTGGTTAATTATTTACGTAAATGCAAATGGTTTTAGATAAACAATGAAACTTGGCAGCATGACGTGCACAAGCGTGCTGGGTGTATCGTAACATTGCATTAGGTAAATATTTTATTCCATTGTTCTCTTTTGCGATTGTTCATTAAAATACAGATAAGCGGTTTCGAATTCCTAGGTATCGTAATTCGAAAATCGTAAGGAATAGAAAATTGAGAGTTAGCGGAATACTTCCTTCGAGTAAGCAGTTATCAGAAGTGATGGTAGCCACGCGACACTTAGAGATCGAACATAAAATCGCTAGATCGGAAATTAGTTGATGTAAAGTCTGTGGATGTCCGTCTTTCGATTTTTCGTTGATACGGGACGTAAACTTCCTTTTTCTTCGCGAGCTTGTATAAAGACGCGAAAACGGCGGAGGTACGGTGAGAAAGAACAGCTTGTCGCATGACAAAAACAACAGTTAAATACACTTGCGGTAATCGCGCTACAACACCTGTCACAGTTTCTGCAACAGACCTGCCGTTCGCAGTGGTCCGTGAATAAGAGAGCAAGGCTCGTTCGACATAATGAGCGTTACCTCGGACCCTGCTTTAGAGCCGATTGAAAGCCATCTTCCCTTGAAAGCCCCAGGCTCGGTGCGAGCCAGCATCCACATTTATTACGCGACACTGTAAAACAACGATGTCGTCGATCGATAGTTGTAAACGCGATCGAATAGACACGGAGCGAATTCTCGAAATTTATATTGCGCTTAAACTTGATTCGCAACATCGACGAAACCCTTTTCACGTTGCATGCCGTCAGTTTAAATATCGACTTAGTAGCTATATTGGCTTAGTACCGTAATGAAATAGATTTGGAATGCGTGTTACGTTAGGCTGAATTTTGAATTTTAATACCTTCAGGGCTTAATGCTTGAATGCTTCGAGATAACTCCAGACGAAATCTTGAAACCTGTAGAAAACCCATTGCCGCGATACAATTTTATACTGTATATTTTTAATGAAATGCATACGCGTTTTAATAAAATGCCAGAATTAAGAACGAAGTCATCGGTGGGTTAATGCCTCCTTTGATCGTTCGTGCGCGAAGCTTTTTGTGTTCCTAAAGGGGGTTAAGCAGTCCTTGCTCGTAAATACCGGTTCAATAGCAATCGTGCATCGACAATGCTGTACTTTCATTGGATTTTCAATTTCATTTTCGAGAGTGTGCGCCATATGCGCTGGTACGCGATCAAATATTGACGCTCGAGCTTCGGTCTCGCAGCTGCGATTAATTTCACTGCTCCGTGTTTCAGGCGATTTTCTTATCCGTACCTGGGACCGTACATTTTATTCACTTTCGCGTTTTTAAAGAAAAAAAAAAGAAACATCACTCGACTGGTTTAATTTCAGGCGGTATCTCGACTAATCGCCTCAATTATTTCTCTAATTTTGTCTCTTACAATGATTATATAAAACTGTGGCTAGTATTGTTTGCTTTTAGTGAAATATTAGAGGAGAAAGGTGTACGAGATATATCTTCCAATTTTTTTAATAAAAGTGCTAGTTTATTTTATATTATATTAAACCAGTTACTAGTTTATTTGATAGTTTATTTTATATTGTATAAAATTGTGGCTAGTACTTTTTGCTTTCAGTGAAATATTAGAGGAGAAAGGTGTACGAAATGTATCTTCCAATTTTTTTAATAAAAGTACTAGTTCGTTCATTTTATATTACATAAAATTGTGGCTAGTATTGTTTGCTTTTAGTGAAATATTAGAGGACAAAGGTGTACGAGATATACCTTCCAATTTTTTTAATAAAAGTACTAGTTTATTTTATATTTTTATATTAAATTCGTGAGAGACATTACACCTGAGATAAGCTGAAGTGATTCGGAGAGAGAAATTGTATTATATGAAGACCAAGAGAGAGCAAAACTCGTTATATCCAAAAATTAAAAACTGGAGAAAATCGTGATTGTAGTTTACGTAACTCCTAGGGGCATTAATAGTGGTTTAAAAATTCGACAAAAATATGTAGTTTGAAGTTTAATTGTAAATCTAGTATCTAGTTTAAGAATCAGGTGAAAAAAAGTTATCCTGGGTATCCTTGTATTAAAAAATTTATTAAAAAAAAAAAAGAAAAAAGAAAAAGAAAAACGGATTTCTATTTAACGTCTCCATCTTAAGGTTGACAATCTCGTCTCTTACGCTACACTAGTCGAGCATCCAAAAAGTGTCGGGCAAATGTAGGCCTTAGAAACCAGCTTTACGCCTTTCGTTTTCGTCATTAGCGTCTTTCTCCCAAACGAGATGTTCCTTTAATCAAATCGCGGCTAGACAAAGGCAGGGTTTGTCACGTGTAAGCATAGCGTGTCTATGTATAAGGCAAACCGGTAGAATTGCGCAAGCGGAATCTAGAAATTTTGAGGTAGGACGTTTCGCGTTCGCGCAACCTTTCCGGGGGACAGGTGAAAGCCTTTCGGTGGCCTGACAAATTTCTATTAGACGAAATGCGTTTCCCACCGAGACGACAGTGAAATTAGATTCGAAAAATGTCCGCCGCTTTCGACGTCGAAAGTTCCCAGAGCGTTATGACACACCGTGGGCCGTGTCAGCCGCGAAAAGATTCGCCACTCGTCGTGCTACTTAAATATTACTTAACGATATTACTTAATAAAAGCGCCGATTCAGTAATACTCCATCGGACTCGGAATTCACCGCTGACGGGCATCCCAATTTCTCGACTGATTTACGACGTCAGGGAATTTTCGTTCATTCGATGATTGCCACGAGGCAGAATGCCGAATAAGACGTTTTATTGTTAGTTAATACTTATGCGAAGCATAATCGTAGCAAATTAATACCGAACATTGTCTGATCTTTGTTACGACTTTTCAATGTTCAACATTTTCTTCGTTGAATTCGTGAAATTATTTAAGTATCTTAATTAAAATTGGGACGAAAGAGATGCATCAAGGTCGGAATTCAGTTTGAATTTTCCGTTTCGTGCTCCGTGACTTTCGCGACTCCCTAATGCACATTTTGTGCGCTGGATCATGTTTTCTGTACGTGCTTCGTTCCAGAGGAAGCAGAACCAGTCTTCTTTATTGAGAGAAACGATCATGGTTTATGGTTGTGCTGGCAGTGCGATTTAAAACCCCCTCGCGGTGGTACCAGGAATCGTGATAACTCTGGAAAAAAAAGAAAGAAATGCTTGCTGATGTAAAATATTCCGCAATTATTCTACTTTAATCAACCTCCGTTGTTATATTTTTATTGGCATCATTAATGTGACAAACAGTTCTGTAAATATGTACTGCTATTCCACTATCTATATGTATATACATATTTTTTTCTAGTATTGTATATAGTATATATATATACATATATTGTATATACATACAACTTTCGAAAATGTGGATGTAGAGTATAAATGCATACTAAACCAAACATGATATATATTCTACAATATATTCTAATTATCTATTTAAGTCTAAACTGCTATAATACTATATATACATATACGTATAACTACACCAAATATAATATATATTCTACAATATATTCTAATTGTTTATTCAAGTCTAGACTTAAATAGATAATTAGAATATATTTTAGAATATATATTATATTTGTTTTAGTATGTATTTTTATACTCTACATCCACATTTTCGAAATTCGAATTTGCGCAAGAATTGTTCTACCATCCCTAAGCAGAAGGGCTAGGAAGGAAAATTGACAAAGACGTCGAAGGCCCGTAGCGGAGAGGACGGTACGAGAGCCACTATAAATTTTGTACCGAAGGCAGAGGGCAGCCATTAAAACTAATAACGAGAGAGTACCATTTACGACTGCGAAAATATCTGGGCGCATCTTTTGCATCTGCCAGCCACGTGGATCGTTCGCGTTTGCTTGATGACCGAGGGAAATTCTGTCCGTTCGATTAGGCCCCGTCGATTCTTGTATTGGGACACATGGCCGCAGTCGTAAAAGTGAGAGCGGTCGCCGGTCCCCGTAGGCCGCTTAAAATTATACCGATGCATAGCTTAAGAACGTGCATGTGCCATGCAGTATTAAATTTACACAGGTATATAATTTTCAATAATATTCCGTTCTTCTTCTACGTGTGAGAAAGTTCATCTTTTATTTTTAAAGAAGACCCTCAAGAAGACTGCCTTAACGAAGAAAGAACACTGCTGGAAGTTTCGTTTAAAGTCCTTCGCGCGATAGCAACGTATTTTGTTTAAAATGAATTTTTTTTTTTATCAGAATCAGGTCAAGCATCGTGACGACAGATCGACGGACCCCTCCCGTGGCCCCCGGTTTGGTGGGAGGCACGTGGAAAAATGAGGCGGGACAACGGAAATCGTGGCGCGCGCCTCTATTTAGAAACTCACGAATTTCATAATTATTGTATTATGTTGCAAGAAGGTGTGCTATACCTGGTCGAGTGCCTGCTCTCTGCCTACCTGCCTGTTCTCTGCCTGCCCGTTTGCTTACCTGCCTTGCCTGCTATGCTCGACTCCTACCTTCGTTGTTTCGCGCGATAGCTAGCGCACGAAAGACTCGGGGAAGGTGGGGGAGAAAGGTTAGGTTGAGGCGGGGATTGTGTAATCCCTCGTTGAGTGGAGCCTCACCGTCTTCTTTTCGCCGAAGCTTTTATGTTTCTTTCTCGGCATCGCTCTCTCGCTCTCCCCCCCTTAGCGCCCGAATTCGTCTAACCGCGCCACTTACACGTTATGGGCACGCGATCTACGTCACAATTGCCGCCATACGCGTATTATTCATATTATTATTGCCATTGGCGAAAGAACGGGATATTTCTTTGATATCAACGCCAGCGAAATTCCTTTGCTCGGCGCGAATTTTTCAGAATTTTTCAGAATTTTCTTCCGTGGACGTTTCGACCATATGGATTATTCTGCGTAACGTGCATGGAATCTACATATAAATAAATACAATATAAGCGCCTGCTTACGCAGACTAACATATTAAAATATTAGTAATATGCATCCACGTGCGATTAGATAGTTTAAACGGAATTGTATATTCATTTTCTTAACAAGCTTCGAAGCTAGTGACCCAAAGAAAAATCTGAGACACGAGGGGGCAGTGTTGGCAACCTGCGCATACAACCTAATCTACGCGGTTATTCTTACGGAAAGTTATACGTTTGTTTCGTAATTAAATAAAGAGGAATATCCCGGAGTGCCTGAGATGGAGGCTTAACCAAGATTTCAGGAGAGTCAATATGGCTATTTAAAACCTTGAATGCAAAGGTCAAGCCGACTATACGTTCACGTTGGCCAGATTCCTGGAAAGCTCGGCTAAAAACACGCGAGTGACACGTATAATTACCAAATTGCAAATATCACCCTGATAGTCTTAGCACGGAGGCCCGTTTGGTCGAGCGTTGAATGCTAATCTCGGGCTCGAGGAACGATTATCGAGTATTAATGCAGTTATCGTTACGCGAAATACTTTTCAACTTCGATTCGAACGGCATGGGTATCGTTGCTTGGTAAATCAGGGCGCTTCGACATGCATGTTAGAACGATCGTCAGGGTTCGGAGAGAGAGAGAGAGTAAATATAAATGTTCACTTGACCATAACCTTCAAATAGAATCGCCTCAAAAAATCAAACTAAGTCATAAACTACACACGTTCAATAATCACAGTCTCGAAAAAAGTCGGTAACCATGAAGACTGTATAAGGATATCCAACTCCCTAAGAAAGTTACTAGAAAACTGTTACCAAAATCCCGAACTTGAAGTTATGAATATTTCTACCACTCGCGGCGCAAGTGCGCACAGGCTACGATATATATATGTCGTATGTGTATGATAATGCATGATAATACATATATATGTCATATCTGTATGTATTATCATACTACATATATCATATGACATATATATATACAATATCGTAGCTGCGCGCACTTGCGTAGCGAGCGGTAGAAATATTCATAACTTAAAGCTCGGGATTTTGAGAACCCTTCTACACTACACAGTTAGGACTCCTCATACAGTCTTCATGTCTGTAACGTAAGCATGCAATCTCGATTGAGTAGCCCCCTCAAAGCAGAGCACACGTGCTCGTACCAGAGTGCAGTTGATACCTCTAGTTACTTTGAGAGTCTAGCAACAACATTGCCAACTTGTCTTTTTTGGCTAGACGGAGAGATCGTGTTCTTTGTTCGGCTAGAGATTCAGCAAGGGTTTTCTGGCTGACGATTTCATCCTTTTTTTTTTTTTCGTACGTTCTTTCGCAATGCGCGGATGACTTCACTAACGGTCTGGCGCGTCGGAGGGAGGTACTCTTGCGCTATTGGTCGAATCGTGGGCGACCATGGTCACGTGGTCGCGCATTAATTTCTATGGGGAGGGCCCTGACGTCACTGGACCCGTGGACCAGATTTGCCAAGTGGGTTTTCCTTTCTTTTTCGACACACGCGCTCACGGGTTCGGCGCTCTTGCGTACTTGAACGTCGAATCCTTGCGAACCGGACGTTGGTTGCATTCTTTCTATGGCTTGCACGCGTCCCGGTTGCACGTGAATCGCTCCCGTGCGCGTCGCTCGTTACCAGATAGTAAATAGAAGAGAAGTTCGGCCACGAACAACAATATCGATTTTCAAATCTCGGCTGTGTGCGCGAGTCCATGTTTTTATTAACCCGGTCGGCTAATACGGAACGCTCTGCCATTGACATCTTCGTCGCTTGCGATTGTTTCGTGTCGGAGGAAGGTTATGTCACTGGAATAGGTTAGCTCGTGTTTTTTTATCGTTGTAATGCCACCTGTCACTAACCGAGTAAAGTGATAATTACGTTTATCACCGAGGCGCTTGCTTGGATATTTATTTATGTTGCGGTTCCATCGAGATAGTATAATGCAGAGAAGATAAAGATACGAAGAAAAAGACGTATGTGCGTCGTAATAAGAAATACAAAGGACGACGGAAAGGATATAGCTGGCGTTGGTCTCGTGCTTCGAATTTGCTCGTTTCAACATACGTGAACCGTGTCGATAGTAAAAGTTTATGTCCCATAGACTCGTGTCGCAACGTAGGTTTGTTCAGGTAAACGTTTCCTGTCTTCGGTGTTCCGTGTTCTCGAAAGCACTCGCTCCAGAAGAAAAGACGACCCTCGCCGTCCATTAATTCCGCAAAAATGAAACTTCTTCCGGTAGAGATGCTCCCCGCGATTGCCTAATACTAGGCGAAGCCGACCGAAAGCCGTCGTGCTCGCGGTTTCCCTAACCGTCGATGGTACAGAGAAAAATGTTAATAGAGATATTTACACGTGCAACGATAATGGACACAATCATTTATAACTCCAGTTTAAGTAGAAATATTTAATCATAATTTAGGTGAAACCGAGTTGAAACTTCCGGTAGAGTTGCTCGTCGAGAGATATAGGAACAATGTTCCTCTGGTCCGGCAGCGAGTTTCCCGACCCACTGGCTGCCCCGGAATTCGACTCGTAAATACAATGAACGTCGCTATTTGGCATGTATATTTGGCGATCGCTCGATCAAATCGTGCCGTATATCGATACGCTAATGCCCTCTGCCTACGCGAAACGTCGCCACCCACGCAGGAACGGCACGAATCGTCGGCGCGAGTAAAGGGAAAATCCCCTCGTCGGATTTCGACTGCTCGTTCACGCTTCGGCTGGTCGACGAAAACGTGGTAAACGTGCACGACACGTGCGGCAAATCAGATGATACGTGTCGTCGAATAAAAGAACCATTTTTCCTAAGATTATCGAGAAGAAACCAAATATTATCGTAGTATCGCGCTCCTCGTAACACCGACGATGCTTCGATGAAACATACATAGATCAAACGTTTGTTTACTCGTCGAGTAGTCATCGATCGGCAACCGTGGATTGCGCTAGCGGCATAGCGATCGAAGTATTCGCGTCGTGATTTCCTAGTCCTCCTCTGTCGTGCACCTGGCGTCGAATTAAAGGCGCAAGGATGCATGTGCCCGGCGACGGAACACCTACGACGCTCGCTAAAACCGCGAGAAAGACCACGAACGCTTCGAGCAACGTAGGACGGCAACAAGGAGAGAGAAAAGAAATCCTTGGAGTGCCGAGAGTCAAGTTTAGCCGTGATCCACGCTTGTCGGACCGTTTCTTAGACCGTTCGGCTACCTCGGATCCATGTTACGACGCGGGACTGGCGGGGTGAGAGACGAAATGGATACCCAGTATGTAAAAAAGGAAGGAAACCAGTACCGATATCCGTATGCAAACGTCGATTTTTTAGTAGACAACAAACCACGTCCAAATCTCGAACGAAATGATTTACTTGTTTCATTCGTGAACAAGACATAATTTATATACGAAGAATTCATTACGATTAATGTATGCAACCGTGTCGAATTAAATTCTCGTCGATGAATCGTTGTAAACGTCAATTTTTTTTAGGAGACAACAGAACACGATAAAAATCTTAAAGGGGATAGTATTTAGTTTGTTTATATAAGGTGTAGAAATTAATCCTGTGACTCTATATAATCAATCATTTATATACACAAGTAATTTCTACGCTTAACAAATAGATGACCGATATATACAAATTTCCAATTATCAGATCCATTTATTACAGATACATTTATCTGAAAATTATAAACGATGTGGGAAGGGAAGATTTACAAAATAATGGACGTCGTGAAGTGCCTCTGCACGTGTTCGATAAGTCATCTATGTTGCAGGGCTGGGTTGCGTGGCATTAATAACGACTCGATCGCGAACAAGTGGCCGAAAGTAACAACCTGAAAGTCAAGTTTAGCAACTTTCGTTATTGGCTCGCTCAGACTATTGTCTGAATTCCCGGCGATTGGGGTTACCAACCGCACTCTTCTCGAACCTGTAAAACAATATACTCTTACTTTTCACTCGTGGAAGCCAAACGTACCCTTTCCGCACTGACAAAGTAGAGAATCAAATTTAGAATGTTAAGGTCGATTCAGACTATACGATCACTATACGGTCACGTTCCGGCAACGACACGTACCGCCACCGACACGACAAAACATTAAAACACGCGTTTTAACTCATTCAGCGCCGCGTCACCCATATGTGGGTGACAAGGATATTCACTAAAGAATTAAATACATTAATTCTGAAGGTGTAGCGTTAAATAAAAAAAATTTTAGGTAGGATTAATGAATTTTAAAGAGATGTAGAAATCAGTTTTACCAAAAATATTAAATTATATCATTTCTAATTGTACAGAAACAAAATTTTAGCCTAGCAGGAATTTTTACGATTATTGGTCTGGCAGTCAACGTGTTAATGGAACTATTCACGCTATTCCCGTTGACGGAACGTTCAGGTCCATGTCTGTTAAGTATGAATAGTTCCATTAAAACGCGTGTTTTAATGTTTTGTCGTGTCGGTGCCGGACCGTGTCGTATAGTCTGAATCGACCTTTAAACGAGAGTTATAAATAATTGAATACAGATACGCAGAATTAATTCCCAAACCGAATGTTTTAATTCTTATGATCCAGGGATGGTAGCCCTACTTAGGAGTCATAAGTTGCGGAATGAGAGAAACGAGAATGCGTTCGCCGTAGTTCGCGCGTAATTCACGGATGATGTATGACGCTTTGCATAACGTTCGTCAGAACCCACTGCAGATGGCATCGAGCGAGCAGTGAAGTTCGAGAAACGTATGCAACGACTAGTGTCAAGTTTACGCGAGCATTAAGCGCGCGCAGCCATGAATTTCAGGTCGCGGATGATGCATCGAGGCCACAGATGGGCGAATTTCTTTATCTAGATCAAAATGTCGAATAACGAATAAAACGCAAACTTGGGAACATCGTTTACTTACTTCGGGCGATAAAATGTAATTACGTAACGTGTTCTTTAAGATTAGGTAAGGTTAGGTCTGGGTTAGTTCCTGTCATTTTGAGGTTAGACTCAACATACACGTATTCATGTACGCATCGATGCATACATAATAAAACTCAGTTCGGTAAAATTAAGATGAAGAATATTTCAACTAACCATCAAGTCAGAGATAAGATATAAAAAGTACGAGTATTTTAATTGTCGTTATCCAGGGATGGTAACCCTACCTTGTCGCATGTTATGAAACGGGAGAAAGGAGAATGCGTAGGGTATTTATAAATTCTGCAAAATATCAGGTTGCGAGAAGAGTTAATAGTCGAGCCATTGTCAGATACAAAGCGTTTATTCTCAATATTCGTCCCCGTTACAATTTACCTTCCGAGGGGCTCTCTGTCGGTAACAAGTCGTTTCGCGATTGACCTAAAAATGGCTGTTTTCGTTTGAACCGAATTCCGTGAGCGCGGTGAAAATAGAGAGAAACGGAGATGAAAAGGACAAGCAGTCAAAGGGATTCCGCGGAGAGCGAGGGTAAAAGCGAGATAAAAAGAGAGGAGGCGTAAAGCAGACACACACAGGGTGGCGGAGGCGGCAATGTGGATTGGCGGGGCGCGGCGTTCGGGGTAGTAGGGTCGAGGGAAGGGAATAAGTATGGTTACGGAGGCGGGCAGGGGAGGGGGAGTTTGCTCGTGGTTTCGAAGGAGGCGTCGGGGGCAAGGGGGGCGGCCCCCCTTCCCTCGGAACAGGCAGAAGTGGACGGGCAAGCGATTCAACCTCCTTTCACTTTCAACGAGCGCGCAACGCGCTTGCTCGTTAGCTCGTTCGCTCGCTCGCTCGCTCGTTCGCCGGTGTTTCATGCGACGACGGATAGCAAACACTTCGTACGAAAATAGGCAACGCCGCCGTTTTAGCCGCGTGTCCGCCCCTATAAACTGTAAACAGCTCTAAATCCTCCCTCGATCACACCATGACCCTGACGATCGCCAGTCATCGAGCACCTCGTTGAGAATCGTTGCCACACCGATTGTCGGAACTTTGGTAACGTCGAGCGTCTCGACGATCCAGAGTAGTTTTTGGCGCGACCAGTGACGCGCTGTAAATTCGCGGGGCCCACGACAGAGAGGAATTTGGACTCTTGGAAAAAAAAAAAAAGAAAGAAACAAGAAACAATTCTTTAAATTCAATTT